>NW_023397307.1:475402-775402 GCF_011125445.2 Fundulus heteroclitus
CAAAAAGCTTTACAGGAAAATGTGTGATCCTCACGGCACCTCTGACCCAGGTTTATAGATTGGATTGAAATGTGCTCATCATAAGTCAGAGGTATATTTACTGTTTCTGGTTATACCTGCACATTTTATTAATTACAGACTTAAATGTTATTCTTTATATATACAATGTTTCTTACCAGCAGTCTGGTTTAAGTATAGTCACGTTTATTTGGTTCAGCATATGTAGTGCCCATATATGACCAGCAGGGGGAGCCTAGCACCATTATGCCTTAGTAAAGAGCAGCGGAACTTCCTCCTCATTTAATCACTGGCCGTTTCTCAATAGGGTGTTTTCACTGACGTCACTGGCCAACTTCCGGTCCGCCATATTGGGTGGCACACTTCCTTATCTCTAGTTGTCTTACACGTATTATCGTATTGCGAATGGATAAGTACGCCAGCACGCTAGAGCGACCAGATAAGGACGTATATCTGAGGAAATGTTCCGTGATCGACCATATGGACCCGTATGCCCTCCAAGGTGCTTTGTTTAGCCGTAATCCAGATGATTGGCCAAATATAGAGCACGGCGACATAGTGCATTACCTGGTGTTCAGTGAAAACCCTCTGCACACTCTTGAGGAAATGAGAGCTTACAAGGATCTAGAGGCTCACAACCAGTTCACATCTGGTTATGTACATCAAGGAAATCGCCATCATACGTGGACGGGTGAGTTTTAATAAGATGGTAAAAATGTAAACAATCCGACGCAAATGTGTTGCACCGCCCGCCGGCGGCGGGCGGTGCGCGAAGGCGCTTGGCTGCAAGGCCGATCGACGCCGCTCGCGGCTTTAATTATTTAAGCAGAACAATGACCAGTGCAAAATTAAGTTGTATTTACCGTATTGGCGCCGGTAGGAGCTGCAGATCATAAAGCCAGCAAACAGTGGGAACACAGCAACTCGTTCAAAGGTAAGCTGTGCTCAGACGGGCTGGCACATGCTAGTTTAGTAGCTGCTAACCGCCAGTGCTAACAACCACTCGCCCATGTAATGTACTTTTAACTTGCTGCTATGTGTTTCAAACGTTTAGAACACACTCTCATTGACATCGGGATACTGTGGAAAGTTATGTTCGGTCTTACAGCCGCGATCCAAGCGAGCCGACGATCTCTTTATCTCTGTAACTCGTTCAAAGGTAAGCTGCGCTGAGCCGGGCTCTGGCTCATGCTAACCGTTAGCGCTAACAACCACTCGCGCATGTAATGTACTTTTAACTTGCTGCTATGTGTTTCAAACGTTTAGAACACACTCTCATTGACATCGGGATACTGTGGAAAGTTATGTTCGGTCTTACAGCCGCGATCCAAGCGAGCCGACGATCTCTTTATCTCTGTAACTCGTTCAAAGGTAAGCTGCGCTGAGCCGGGCTCTGGCTCATGCTAACCGTTAGCGCTAACAACCACTCGCGCATGTAATGTACTTTTAACTTGCTGCTATGTGTTTCAAACGTTTAGAACACACTCTCATTGACATCGGGATACTGTGGAAAGTTATGTTCGGTCGACTTACAGCCGCGATCCAAGCGAGCCAACGACTCTTTGTTATCGCTAACAGTTGTTCTCCGTGGTTGCGCCTCCAGGCAGGAAAGCGGTGGAAAATTAATCTGTTTCTATGTTTTTCCCATGGCGATCATGTGTTGCGCTGTTACAGCCCACAATACAGCAACGGTTTACCATGGTTGAAATCAAGTTAAGGTGAAATTAATCAAATTAAAACACGGCTGAGAGAGGGAGTACAGTATGCGGTAGTAATAGGCAGTAGAGGCGGCGGAGGCAGTCAACACGACAGCCGCGGAAAGTAATAAGTCATAACGCCCAAGCCCTATTATTAATATATTCTTCTTATATGTTTTAAATACTTAACAGTTAATTACCTGTGACAAAGTGAGCACCGCAGACTCTGGCGTATTCCAGCTTAACACCGTCCAAATCGGACCTGGATATCCGTGTCAGCCATAGGTGACGGCGTTGTTCAGACAGCTGTTTTTTTTTTTTTCACACTGATTCACTATTACGGCTGGTAGGCGATAGAAAGAGCGTTGATCTCCACCTCCACGGGCCGTGCAACCAACCATTAAACACGTTTTCCCCATTGTTCACTTCCAATACTGCCTAAGGCGTCATACAATGCAGGTCAACGGTGCGAAACGACTGCCACCCAATATGGCGGACGCGCTGAGTAGTCACGTGAGCGTGACGTCAGCTGAAAACACCCTATTCACGAGAACGCGAGTACGGACTCGCGTTCTCGTCAAGTCTGTTCTCGGTAAGAACACAGGAAGATCGGACTTGACGAGAACGCGAGCACGCAGCACGTATTGTGTATTGGAACAGAAGTGTACTCGTGACGTCATCACACCCGCAGCTCTTGAGCATTCCTTTAACGTTCAAAACTATTTATACACTACACCATCATATCTTATTGAAAACGTTTTTTTTTTTATTTCTAAAAAGTTGAATAAAATATATATAAATAATTACAGAACTGTGGGTATAAAACCAGCAATAGCGGGAATTTCTGGGGAGTTGTAATTGTTGTAGTTGCAGAGGCGATTGAATCTTCTTTAAAAATCAGCACTTTGTAGAAGCAAAATGAGCAATACGAGCAATGTTGCTGTTGCTCTGGTCATTGGTCAGCTTTACCAGCAGGCTGAAGAGGAGGTGATGCAGTTGAGGAGGAAAATCCGAGCAAGGAGAAGATTGATGCAGCAGAGGAGGCTCAGAAGGCAGGCTTTGCTCACCCATCTATTGCCAACTGGTAGGCATTTTAAGATTGACAGCCTATTTCCTACTTTTATCTTAAAAAAAAAACATTGAGGATGGTATTAAAAACGTGATCAGGTTGAAATTGTGACTATTTTTCTATAAATAATTAAAATGAAGAGCCAATTTTAACATTAGTAACAGTAGGGTTAAGCTACTTTATTGCACCTCCTGACCTTCACAGCATTGATCATTAAGAAAGGAAAAAAAAACATATTTTTATGTCTGTCCACCTTTACAGTGATTAATCTATAAATTATGTGCAGTTAGTTCAGCTCATTTTTTTCAGTGAAATGGTAAAAATACCAGATAAGGGAAGCCATTTGTTACATTTACTATACATTTTATCTTTTCTTTCTTGAGAACTATAATAATCTGCATGTTAAACAGGTATAGTTTTATGGTGTGAAAAGATGAGAATTGAAAAAAACAATGATGGTAACATTTGGCATTTTTTATTTACAGGAAGAAACAGAAACAAAATATGTGAGGATAAACACTTCTGTGCCAATCCTCCAAATATGTTTTTTAATGAAGGGGACCTGAAACCAGCCTTCAGGCTAAACAGGGCCACCATCATCCTCCTCCTTCAGCTGCTGCCCATCAGAAGGTCCATGGATGGCCACAGGAGATAGAGGTGCTGGTGACCCTCTGCTGGCTGGCCTGTGGTGCATCCTATAGGAAAACAGCTTGCCAGTAAGATCTCTTACCTTCTTGTCCTTAAATAGAGCCAACAATGACACACAATTGATACATAGATTATATTAATTGGATAGAAGATTAAGACATATCAGCATATTACCTAAATTACAAGTTAATTTTATATTTGGTACTGGTCTAGTGGAGGCACGCTACAACAGACACCACACCAAGGCTGATTAACATCATTGAGCGTGTCTTTGGTGGTCTGAAGACACGGTGGCGTTCCATCTTCTTAAGGGTGCTGGAGGTCCGCCTGACGTTTGCCCCAAAAGTAATCACCGGCTGCTGCATCCTCCACAATATTTGTATAGCAGCAGGTGACCAGCTGGACGTGGAGGATGAGGAGGTTGACCCAGAGGAGGATGAGGAGGTTGACCCAGAAGACAGGGAGCTGCTCCAGCTGGCTGCATGTTTAAGTGAACATGACTACACCTGACCTAATGTAGATCAGTTGGAGTCCTGTTCACATGCTGCTTCGTTTCATTTTTTTTCACCACCTGTAAAAATACATAAAATAATCGTTAAATAATTTCTATTCCAACTATTTTTAATTATAAGTTTATAGGCATTGTCTATTTGTATAAGATCTTAATAGGATTTATTTATTTGTTTTAAACCATGTTAGTAACTGTTAATAATGTGTTAAATATATTACACCTTCATTCTTTTCTTTTAAACATTTGTATAGAATAAATGTCTGTTTTTTCATATACTATTATTACTATTATTTTCTTTCCCTCTTTCTCCTCTCAATTATCCGTGTCCTGACTCAGGAAAAACATTTATATAATTTATTTATTTATTTATTTTATATGCTGCTGTCGTCCTTGGCAGACATTTACAATTTATTCCAGCAAGTATTGAGTTAATAAAGCAACACACGTCAGTCAGATAAACACAAAACAAATAAATCATAACCAGCGGTATTATGCACACTACTTTTTTTAATTATGCACTAACTCTGTAAACAGGCCACATAGGGAAGCTTAAAAGTATAATATTCTCAACTCAAACGATCTTAAAACGTACTTTTGAAGAACAACAGCAGCAGAAAAGGGAATTTTTAACTTACCGCTGTGAGCTCTGTTTGCGCCGTCTCAAATCAAGCTGCGGCCGCGGTGCATTCTGGGCAAGCGGACAGTCTGAAGAACGCACAAGTCTGCTCTGATGCATGCTCGATAAAGAGGGCGGGCGAGAACAACATCCGGGGAATTTGGCGCGTTCTCGATTTGGCGTTCTCAGCATTGGAACAGTGCTCGGGCTGAGGCTGATGACGTGTCACGAGCACACGAGCACACGAGCACACGAGAACGCTCAAGAACGTATATTGAGAAACGGCCAATTATTTCCCTGTTCAGGGCTTTTACATTTGGAGGCACCGCTGGGATGGTGACTGGGAGGCTGGGACCCTACATCAGAGGAGAACACCCCACATCAAATGCTGATTTAAACCAGCATTAGGCTGGTTTAAATCTTATCTGTCGAACAGATTCCAGTTTGTTCATGTTAATAATAAATCTTCCTCAAACTCTAGGGTCACTTGTGGAGGACCACATGGTTCAGTCCTTGGACCAATTCTCTTTATTATATATATGCTTCCAATTGGCAAAATTACCAGACAGCATGGGATTAATTTCCACTGTTATGCTGATGACACTCAGCTATATTTATCCATAAATCCTGATGAATCCAATCAATTACTTCGACTGCAGTCATGTCTTGATGACATCAAAAGCTGGATGACTTTAAATTTCCTGCATCTAAATTCTGACAAGACCAAAGTTGTAATCTTTGGGCCAGAGTCTTCAAAAAATAAACTTCTTAACCAATCACTTAATCTGGTTGGCATTAACTTGGCCTCTGGTAATATTGTAAAAACTCTTGGTGTTATTTTTGACCAAGACATGTCATTTAAATCCCATATTAAACAGGTTTCCAGAGTTTCCTTTTGTCACGTCCGGAATATCGCCAAAATTAGAAACATTCTGTCCAGGAGTGATGCTGAAAAACTAGTCAATGCATTTGTTACTTCAAGGCTGGACTATTGTAATTCTTTACTATCAGGAAGTCCACAAAATGCAGTTCAAAGCCTTCAGCTGATCCAAAATGCTGCAAAATACTCTGATCTACCTTTATAGTTTTACTGCTATAGGCTTAGGCTACTGGAGGATATCAGGATCTAATTTTCTCACTCTATAGAGTTCTACTGTTCTTCAATTTTGCATTACGTTTTGTCATTTCTGCTTTAACTTTCTGTTCTCTCTCTTTTATCTTCATAGTAGGTACACCTGGTCTGGCGTTCTGTTAACTGTGACATCATCCAGAGAAGACAGCTCACCCACTACTACCATCTATTGTAGAACAGATTACTGGATTAATGTGTGCTTCTGTGCTTTTTTGTCTCTCTTGTTGTGTCTCTGCTCTGTCTTCTGTAACCCCCAGTCGGTCGAGGCAGATGACCGTTCATACTGAGCCTAGTTCTGCTGGAGGTTTTCCTTCCCGTTATTGGGGAGTTTTTCTTCCCACTGTCGCTTCATGCTTGCTCAGTATGAGGGATTGCAGCAAAGCCATGTACAATGCAGACGACTCTCCCTGTGGCTCTACGGTTCTCCAGGAGTGAATGCTGCTTGTCGGGACTTTGATGCAATCAACTGGTTTCCTTATATAGGACATTTTTGACCAATCTGTATAATATGACCCAATCTGTATAATATGATTGAACTTGACTTTGTAAAGTGCCTTGAGATGACATGTTTCATGATTTGGCGCTATATCAATAAAATTGAATTGAATTGAATTGAATTTAATTGAAATTGAATCTTTAGAACCAATCTCTGCTCCAAATGGTGATCTGCACCGCCTAATCTACTTTCAGCAGTTATCATCAGTTATTGCAACCGTAAACTGCAGAAAATACGGCCAGAGCGGCTCCTCCTGAGTTTACTCTGCTCCTGTCAGGAGGAGCTGCAGTGCGTTATGAGGCGGAGGGATATTTCAGCGTCACTTAGTTAAGACCCCAAACAATCCCCAAAAAAAACCTGCAACCTGCAACTCATTAAATTTACAAGAGACTTTAGAAAAAAATAAGACCTAAGTCGTATAAAATAAGTGGGCTTCACAACAGTGAGCACTCTTTCCAAGTTCGTCAAATCCCTCCGCCGCTCTCATCGGGTAAACAAATGTTACGGCAAATTCTACATCATAAAAAAAGAAAAACCTACCGAAAATCCTCGCTCTCATGTCATCTTGAAGACATTCTTTATCCAAATGTTGGCTACAGACGACGTGTTTTCTCTCTGGCCAGAAGCACGATGGCAAATCCTCCCTCTTCACGGTGGTAATCCAGCAAAACAGCCCAAGGTGGATGATGAATGGGAAAGGTGAAAAAACTAATGTTTTTTTCCACTTTTACCCGATGTATTGTTACATCCAACAGCCATGCACGTGAGCATTGTTGTTTCAACAATAGCTCTCGCGAATTTCAATGGTGAAGTCCTCTGGAAATTCCAAATAAATGTTGTTGATAGCAGCTGTGGACAACAGCTCCTACAGCTGCTAATGCGCGGCTAACTGCCGTCGGCTCTCCGCTTATCCACGTCACAGGATGTGATGTCAGGCGGCCATTACTGCCCATATTTAGCCAGTAATGGCCGCCCCCATACACAGTGATCCAGATGACAATTTATGTTTGTTTTTTTTTCTTATTGATTAACGCTTCAACAATTTCCCTCTGGGATTATTAAAGTATGTCTGAGTCTGATTAAATTCCGCTTTTTAGCAGCAGATGAAAAGCACAACTTGTTTCTACAATAAAAACCCAACTTTAACTTAAGCCTTTTTGCAAGATTTGTTTTTCCACATGGGGTTTAAAAGTGACGGAGTCATCGATCAAGATGCCCAAATATTTATATGTGTGAACCAACTCTATTTTATTTTCTCCAGAAGAGCACACTGAGGGGATCTTCAGAAGCCCCTGGAATCTGGAAAAACACATCAATTTGGTTTTATCTGATGCAAATTTAGTATTTTATAAAGAACATTTGATAGTGACAAAGGGTTTCTGTGAAAGTTCAATAGCGTGAGAAGGAGTGGCTCCAGTGCAAGAAATAACTGTGTCATCTGCATAAAAATGCTAATCTGCAACAGATACATGCTTATCTAATTCATTTATATGAATTATGAATGAAAGAGGACCTAATACAGATCCCTGCAGCACCCCCTTGTGGATAGCTACAGTTTTAGAACAATATTGTCATATTTGATTTATTGTGTCCAGTTTATAAGATCCCTTTTGAACCAACTAACAGCTTGTTCTGAAAAACCAGTGTTGAAGTCTGACTATCAAAGTTTCATGGTCTACAGTATCAAATGCTTTTGTCAAATCTATAAAAAGAGCTACGCAGCTATGCTTCTTGTGAAGAGCAACAATAATATTGTTAACATCCTTCAACACAGCTGTTATTGTCTTTCTAAAAGCTGATTGAAAGGATGAGATTTTATTATTGCAAGATAAAAACTCTTGGTCAACTTCAAGAGTTTCTAAAAATGTTTTGTCAGCACCAGAAGATTGGATATTGGGCTAGAATTAGTTACAATTGCTGGATCGCCACCTTTTACTTAGGAGAATATCAAGGCTGAGTTCCACATTAAAGGAATTTCCTGTTTATCCACAGTAAGATTAAAAGGGAATGCCAGGGGCTCAGCTACAAAGTCAGCTGCCATCTTTAAAACAAAGAATCTATTAGATCGGGTCCTTCATTCCATCATAAACAGACTCCTTCACTGCTTCTTTGGAAGTTAAATAAATTTTGGTATTTAGCTGTTAATCCTTTCCTTATTTATTTATCTTTCTTTTTGACACCTTGGTCTTAATTTCTTGGTTTTCTCCTTTTTTTGCTGTTTAAACTTTTCCCAATAAAATCACATGTGGGAAGGCAAAACAAAAACCGGACTGATATAACAAAAACAACAATGTGAACCTAGAAAACATAAAACAATTTGAAATAGTTAAAAACCTGAAAACGAATGGAAGAGATGATAATTAACAATGTTTTCATTACATTTTGATCATTTACACAGGTCAGTAAGGGAACTTAAGTTCAAGGTTAATCAGAATACACAACATGTCTCCCAAAATTAAGGTAAAGTATAAGATAAGATAAGATAAGATAAAATAAGATAAGATAAAATAGGGCTTTATTGATCTCACATTGGAGAAATTTACTTGCCACACATCGGCTTAATAGACAAAAAGAAAGATGCCAATAGGAGGAAAGGTGCATAAGGTATAAGGTATATGGTATATACAGTGTGTCCACATATGTACAGTGTATCAAAAATAAAATAAAAAAATAAAATAAAATAATATGTGTCTGTGGGTATATTTGCAAAACCGTAATCTGGCTTCTTCCTTTCTGAGTGCTCTTTCAATCCAACCTGATAGAGAACTAACTTCAATGTCTCTGAACAGCGACAGCCTACAACTTTAGAAGGTCTTGTGCTTTTTTTCTGGAAGTGATGTGTACATTTTGCTCCAAAAGAAAGGACCCTCTCCTTGCTGAATACTATGATGGCTGGACTTTCCCATTCTGCTTATTCTTGCATCTAAACGTTCAAACAGATGAAAGTGGCACCTTCAGGCCTCTGGAAATTGAAACAGGAGCAAAAGATTTTGGAGAAGGTCCACAATTCTTCTCCTGATATCCTGGGTGATTTCTTTGAGTCTTATTCATGATTACTACAGAAGGTAGTGGTGTGTTTTTGAGGTTTTGCCTTGAAATGCATCCCCAGATGTGTCTCATTCAACCCCAGATGTTGTGAAATAAGCAGAATTCTTGTGTGTTCTTTGCTAAAATGGTTTAAAGGCATCACGCTATGTGAACTTCTGCTTTAGAAGAAACTAATAAAATTCATTAAACTTTAGGAAAAATAAATAATTTTGTTACCCTTACTGCCCTGAAACAGAAAAAGATTTGTCAGATTTAATATCAGCGTGGTACAGACCAACTCCTTGTGTTACCCTAGAAACCTATGCAACCAGAACCTAACCTTGTTCCTGTCCTTGTTCCTCCTTCAACCTCGAACCCACCAGTGAAAGACCTGGCAACCTACGCCTTGGACCTGTATCAGTAGAACTCCTGGAAACAATATCAAACCGGAGAAGAACCACGGATCATTCTGTTCAGCCCTCCTACCTGCGCTCGCCTGCCTGTCCACCCTCCAACTACCAACACAGAGAAGGGAACTGGATCTGCACCAACAACCCGGACTATTGAACAGCACCTCTTCCCCGAATTTAGCCCAAGCCACCACCTCAGTGAGTTCTACCATCAAACGTCCTTTTTCATTATTCCAAGATCAAGTTATTCCCCGTCCTCTCCTTCTCTCCCGGCAGAACCACAAGATCTCCGACCGGCAGATATTCTCGTTCATCTCCACTCTTTTCAATAAACACTTTGAATTTTACCACTGGCTTCCGTTTTTGCGCTCATTCAGAGTCACACGTTCAAAACATGACACAAGGATTTTTTTTATTGACACACCAGTTCACCTTTTCATGTTTGTGGTACAAAATTTGAACTCAGATCCCGACTCAAGAAGCCAAATAAATAAATATAAACATGTTAAAAATTTGAGTTCAGTGGTTGGGTTGTTGGCCCAGGGCACCAAACAGGCTAGGACCGCCCCTGGATGTGAGGACCCAGAGTGGACTGGGGAAAGTTGGCTGAAGATCTGCAGAGAATCCAACAGGCTCCATTCTCTGGATCTGTGGAGGTGAGTTTCAAACATCTGGTTCCAGTCAACAACAAGGAGCTGATTAGATGTTTCTCCAGGTGTTGATGTGGTTTCAGAGATCCTCCTCTGATGTGGAAGCTCTTCCTCAGGTGTCCTGATGTTGTTTCTACTTGATGATGGTAAAATTAACTTCAATTTTTATGGCAGCACCTTTTGCTCATTAGTGTTGGACTGTTGGGAGGATCCTGGCAGCGTCTCGCTGGTTCTGCGTCTTCAGAACAAGTCCAATCTCTGAGGAGAGATGCAACACCTTCTCCATCACCTGCTCAGCTTTCTGCCTGGAAAACACTCAGCAGAAGCTGCGTTCAAGGGAAATGGGACATTCTGCTGTTTGTGGGTGTTTGAAACGCTTCATCAGAACAAAGTCTGTGTGACTGTTCTGGTGAGACGATCCAAAGTGGGATTAAATGTGTTTGGTGTTGGAATAAGGAGCAGTTCTGCTGTGTTTTCCACAGGCTGCATGAGTCACAGCAGCAAGACGAGCAACAATCATCATTTCAAGCTGCTGGTGAATCTGACCTCAGATCTGTAGAGCATGTTTATTCACAGCAGGACGCTGACATGAAGGTTTCCTCTCTTCAGCAGAACAAAGCCAGGTTCTGTGGAGAGCCACAGCTTCTGGGTTTGGATATTCAGTCACACTTTACTGCTGCTGTCTGCAAACTGAAGCAAAGAAATGTTTCCAACAGCAAAAAGAGTTCAAGATCAACTGAATTAGAATGAAAAGCAGCAAAAATCAGCTTTAAATCCCTGCAGTTCTGGTCCAAAAACAAATGGAAAGTGTTGAGCTGCTCAGAGTTTCAAAGAGTTTGGGTCAGAAAATATCTGAAATACAGAAAAGTAAAAAAAATAAAAATAAATTTAAATTAAAATAAATAAATAAAGAAAGTAACTCAGTGGGTAGAAACAATGTCTCACTTTAATACTAAGTCTTTATTTATTGAAAACACATTATCAAAAATATTAGATTTAGGTCATAATTGTATAAATCTGTAAAACATCATTCAATAAAATGCCATAAATTCACATTATATCTTTTCATTACATATTTTGCTGCTAAACACATCCTGTAAATTTTAAGTTTCAAATAAAACTATATTGTCCAAACCTCGGGAATCATTTGACATTTTATTGCTGAGTTCACAGTTTTTGCTGCTAAAAGCAACAAGGAGGAAAAACAGTAAATATTCTGGTGCTGATCAGCTGGTTTAGAAAACAATGTTGAGAAATGAACAAACCCAACAGAACCAGAACATCAATTCTGAAGGAAAACAAGTGCTGACAATCTCTGACTATTGATTTCTGTGCAGTTTAGACATAAAACAACAACAATCAAGAAAATAATCTGCTGGTGATTTAAAAATCAGAATAAACTCACTGAACCTTCAGTGGATTCTGTCTATTTGGGTTTACAGAACTCAGCAGAACCTAAAACCCAAACTCCAGCATGTAGCGGCTGAGTGAAGGTGGTCTGGACTCTGTGGAGGAGAGTCATGGTTTCAGAGACGCTGTAGAAGGACAGAATACCTGCTCTGTGATCCAGGTACACTCCTACTCTGGAGGAACCAGGACCTGAGATGGAGGTCGTGATGCTGTTGTGACGAAATTCATAACCTCCTTGGGAACAATATAATACCCAAGATTTGTCATTAGCTCCAAATAAACATTCATTCCTTCCTCCTACTCTGCTGATATTCTTGTATGCGACTGCTACAAAAACTTGTATCCCTCTCCACTCCACCTCCCAGTAACAACGTCCAGTCAGACTCTCTCTACTCAGAACCTGAGGATAACCAGTGGTTTGTTCGGGCTGTACTGGGCTTATCATTTGTTTTGGCACTGGATGTACTTTGTTTTGGAACAAAGCTGATGGAGCATGGTTCACAGAATAGAAGATGTTTGAAATCTCTCAAAATATGTTAAAGCTGTCTATGAAGGTTACAGTTGTTTGTTTGCATGTTTTTTCCAGCCATTTGTTTAGCATCAGAATTCGGGAAAAAATCTCGTCTCCACAAGCCACGGGCGGGAGAGGGCCGCTGATAAACACCTTGACATTTTTGCCATCAACTAAGTTCAACAGACGAATGTAATCATCTTTCAATACTTCTGATTTTCTTATCCGGGTGACGTCGCCCAGGGCTTCAGCTTGTATTACGAGTTTTTCCAAGGTCAGGTGTTCTTTCAAGATCTTTGGAAGGATGTCTAATAAATCAGACACCAGGCCATAGTTCGAATTGTTGTAAATCAACATCTCTGTGTTTTTCTTGTTACAGAAATGTTTAATCCCACATACAGACCCACTGCATAAAATCAGGGTCCTTGGCCCCGTGGCATGTCTTTTCTCTGATGTATTAGAGCGAAAGTCGTTGACGTACCTCTGAGTGTTGTCATGATTCTCCTGGGTCACATTTTGGAGCGGAGCAAATCTGTTTCGTAACGGAATTCCAGCATTTCCAGCAGGTTTACTCCTATCATTTGTTGTGGGAACAGCCCGCTGTTGTTTCACATGTCCCGGGACATCTCTCTGTAGTCTCGGCCAGTTTTCTTTGTCTAGGCGTGGGGTTCGTTGATCCTTTGGTCTTGCACCCAGAGTGGTCCAGGGATTCTCATTTTCCTCAGAGATCTGTTTGTTCAGAGAGTTGCTGGGCTGGTGGTCACCGTTTGGAGTCGCAGGCAGGGTTGTTTCATTTCCATACACGCCGTTTACATCATAATTCAGTTCCAGTCGGCATATCTTCTGTTCTATAACAGTGATCTTCTGTAGAAGCGAGTCAAAGTCCACTGTGGTGAAGGGAGGCATCTTTCAAAAATCAAAAATAAATAAAAGGAAAATAAATAAAAAACCTAAATCCAACTTTTCGTGGTTTTGGCAAAGAGATAAAAAGGAGATAAAAAAGTAAAAGGCAGGAAAATGCAAGCAAGCAGGGAGCAGTAGGAAGGTTTTAAAATGTGGGGGGGGGGGGGGGGGGGGGGGCAAATAAGATAGATAAGGTATTATAGTCAAATGGCGCGCGAAGCAAACCAAAAAAATCTTTTGGTTCCATTTGCAAGGAAAGTGAAATGCACCCCTATTTAACATGTTTAATGAGCATGCTGATTAAAGAAGCAACCAGTACATCTACATCTATATCAGCACTGTAGGCTTAAGAGTTATTTTTTCGAGGCACATCATTATCTTCTCAACATTTATGAGGTATTTACCAAACAAAGAACTACCCCAAGAGGTATAGGCAACCACAGGTCTTTAAACTTAATGTTGTGCATAAAATGTAAAAATACTTAATTAATTAATTAATTCTAAGAAAATTAATTAATATTTAAGAAATTAATAATTCAAATTATTACATGGTCCAATTCTAACTTTACTTCAAGGGGAAGTAACCAAACCTCAACTAGGATATAACTATGCCCTCTATTGAGCCCTCAAAGGAACTAGGTTCAAAGAGTACATGGACAGGTGGTTTCAATTTTATAGAATACAAATATTTTAGTATTATGATTTTGTAAAACATATAACGTGGATTATACAATTTCCATAATATTGATATATAACTATTTTGGATGATAAGGAAAAACAGATAATACCAAATTTAATCTGTCAATATTTCAAAGACAAAGACCAATGTTTAAATATACAATTATTACATATTGTTCAATAAACGATAAGCTTTTTTAGTTAAGAGTAATTTTCATTTGAAGGTCCTTTTATGGGGGCCGCCATCTTGATAAAGAACAGTACTGCCTCCTCCTAGTTTGTGACGTCACTGTGCGGTATTGGCTGTAGAGCAAGTCCCAATGCCCTATCTGTCCCCTTGTAAATAAATACTGTTTTCATGCCAAAAAAAATGTTTAACCCCTTAAACAAAGATAGACATGGTATTAAGCGTTTAAATTTAAATTAATACTAATTTTACATTTTAGAGACATAAAAAGACAACAAATAAGCATTAAAGTACGGTTTATGGGTTGGGTTCTGCAATGTTATGAGTATAAAACTCATCTTTAGAACCAATCTCTGCTCCAAATGGTGATCTGCACCGTCTAATCTACTTTCAGCAGTTATCATCAGTTATTGCAACCGTAAACTGCAGAAAACACGGGAAAATACTCTCTGCTACTGTCAGGATGAGCTGCAGTGCGTTATGAGGCGGAGGGATATTTCAGCGTCACTTAGTTAAGACACCAAACAATCCCCAAAAAAAACTGCAACCTGCAACTCATTAAATTTACAAGAGACTTTAGAAAAAAATAAGACCTAAGTTGTATAAAATAAGTGGGCTTCACAATAAGTGGAATTGTTTCAATTCCAGAAATTGAAACAGGATCAAAAAATTTTGGAAGGTAGTGGTGTGTTTGAGGTTTTGCCTTGAAATGCATCCCCAGATGTGTCTCCTTCAACCCCAGATGTTGTGAAATAAGCAGAATTATTGTGTGTTCTTTGCTAAAATGGTTTAAAGGCATCACGCTATGTGAACTTCTGCTTTAGAAGAAACTAATAAAATTCATTAAACTTTAGGAAAAATAAATAATTTTGTTACCCTTACTGCCCTGAAACAGAAAAAGATTTGTCAGATTTAATATCAGCGTGGTACAGACCAACTCCTTGTGTTACCCTAGAAACCTATGCAACCAGAACCTAACCTTGTTCCTGTCCTTGTTCCTCCTTCAACCTCGAACCCACCAGTGAAAGACCTGGCAACCTACGCCTTGGACCTGTATCAGTAGAACTCCTGGAAACAATATCAAACCGGAGAAGAACCACGGATCATTCTGTTCAGCCCTCCTACCTGCGCTCGCCTGCCTGTCCACCCTCCAACTACCAACACAGAGAAGGGAACTGGATCTGCACCAACAACCCGGACTATTGAACAGCACCTCTTCCCCGAATTTAGCCCAAGCCACCACCTCAGTGAGTTCTACCATCAAACGTCCTTTTTCATTATTCCAAGATCAAGTTATTCCCCGTCCTCTCCTTCTCTCCCGGCAGAACCACAAGATCTCCGACCGGCAGATATTCTCGTTCATCTCCACTCTTTTCAATAAACACTTTGCATTTTACCACTGGCTTCAGTTTTTGCGCTCATTCAGAGTCACACGTTCAAAACATGACACAAGGATTTTTTTTATTGACATACCAGTTCACCTTTTCATGTTTGTGGTACGAAATTAGAACTCAGATTCCGGCTCAAGAAGCCAAATAAATAAATAAAAACATGTTAAAAACTTGAGTTCACTGGTTGGGTTGTTGGCCCAGGGCACCAAACAGGCTAGGACCGCCCCTGGATGTGAGGACCCAGAGTGGACTGGGGAAAGTTGGCTGAAGATCTGCAGAGAATCCAACAGGCTCCATTCTCTGGATCTGTGGAGGTGAGTTTCAAACATCTGGTTCCAGTCAACAACAAGGAGCTGATTAGATGTTTCTCCAGGTGTTGATGTGGTTTCAGAGATCCTCCTCTGATGTGGAAGCTCTTCCTCAGACGTCTGGTCCTGATGTTGTTTCTACTTGATGATGGTAAAAACAACTTCAGTTTTTATGGCAGCACCTTTTGCTCATTAGTGTTGGACTGTTGGGAGGATCCTGGCAGCGTCTCGCTGGTTCTGGGTCTTCAGAACAAGTCCAATCTCTGAGGAGCGATGCAACACCTTCTCCATCACCTGCTCAGCTTTCTGCCTGGAAAACACTCAGCAGAAGCTGCATTCAAGGGAAATGGGACATTCTGCTGTTTGTGGGTGTTTGAAACGCTTCATCAGAACAAAGTCTGTGTGTCTGTTCTGGTGAGACGATCCAAAGTGGGATTAAATGTGTTTGGTGTTGGAATAAGGAGCAGTTCTGCTGTGTTTTCCACAGGCTGCATGAGTCACAGCAGCAAGACGAGCAACAATCAGTTCATTTCAAGCTGCTGGTGAATCTGACCTCAGATCTGTAGAGCATGTTTATTCACAGCAGGACGCTGACATGAAGGTTTCCTCTCTTCAGCAGAACAAAGCCAGGTTCTGTGGAGAGCCACAGCTTCTGGGTTTGGATATTCAGTCACACTTTACTGCTGCTGTCTGCAAACTGAAGCAAAGAAATGTTTCCAACAGCAAAAAGAGTTCAAGATCAACTGAATTAGAATGAAAAGCAGCAAAAATCAGCTTTAAATGTCTGCAGTTCTGGTCCAAAAACAAATGGAAAGTGTTGAGCTGCTCAGAGTTTCAAAGAATTTCGGTCAGAAAATATCTTAATAACGGAAAAGTTAAAAAAAAAAAACATGTGAAAGATTATGTTAAAAAAAAGTTTCATGCCAACAGAAAAATAAAATAAAGTGTCTCAGTAAATAGAAAGAATGTCTCACTTTAATACTTAAGGTCTTTATTTATTGAAACCACATTAATGTTCATCAAAAATATTAGATTTAGGTCATAATTGTGGTATAAACCTGTAATACCTCATTCAATAAAATGCCATAAATTCACATTAAATCTCTTTATTACAGATTTTGCTGCTAAACACATCCTGTAAATTTTAAATAAAACTATATTGTACAGCTGCATTGTCATTTTTACTGAAATACTAATTAGAGTTGTGGTGATTTTGTTGTTTTGAGGTTATTTACCTTAAAGATGTTTTAAATTAATGATTAAACATAATAAAACATTCAAATTATGATAATTCTCAGATGAGAAATTTACAATATTAGAAGATATTTGTTGTCTCATGTGTGTCTGGACTCAACAAAACGGGTCCAAACCAGAACCGGATCAAAGAACTGGTTCCACTTTTTAAACCTGGGGAATCATTTGACATTTTATTGCTGAGTTCACAGTTTTTGCTGCTAAAAGCAACAAGGAGGAAAAACATCAAATATTCTGGTGCTGATCAGCTGGTTTAGAAAACAATGTTGAGAAATGAACAAACCCAACAGAACCAGAACATCAATTCTGAAGAAAAACAAGTGCTGACAATCTCTGACTATTGATTTCTGTGCAGTTTAGACATAAAACAACAACGATCAAGAAAATAATCTGCTGGAGATTTAAAAACCAGAATCAAACTCACTGAACCTTCAGTGGATTCTGTCTATTTGGGTTTACAGAACTCAGCAGAACCTCCAGAACAAACATAAACTCCAGCATGTAGCGGCTGAGTGAAGGTGGTCTGGACTCTGTGGAGGAGAGTCATGGTTTCAGAGACGCTGTAGAAGGACAGAATACCTGCTCTGTGATCCAGGTACACTCCTACTCTGGAGGAACCAGGACCTGAGATGGAGGTCCAGATGTTGTTGTGACGAAATTGATAACCTCCTTGGTAACAATATAATGCCCAAGATTTGTCATTAGCTCCAAATCCACATTCATTCCCTCCTCCTGCTCTGCTGATATTCTTGTATGCGACTGCTACATCAACTCTCTCTCTCCACTCCACCTCCCAGTAACAACGTCCAGTCAGACTCTCTCTACTCAGAACCTGATAACAACCAGTGAATCTGTCTGGATGACTAGAATAAGACTGAGGTGGAAACCTCCATGTCACCTTCCTGTTCCCCTCTGATAGTAACAGATAACTGTGTGCTGTGTTTGGATCCAGTGTGATTTCACATGAATATCTCAAGAATCCAGCTCTGCTCTTTGGTTCTGGTTCTGACAGTGAAACATCCACCTCAGTGAGTCTCAGTGAGATGTTTGTCCATGCGTCTCTCAGGATGTCCTGTAGTTGATCTCTGAGCTCTGACACAGCTGCTGTCACATCCTCAAAGTAGCTCAGAGGACGGATCTTGATGCTGGATGAGTGTGTAGACTCACTGAGTGCTGACAGTGAGGGGTAGTTGTGGAGAAACTGGTTGTGATCCTCTGTGTCTGAGAGCTGCTTCAGCTCAGCGTCTTTCCTCTTCAGCTCAGTGATCTCCTGCTCCAGCTTCTCCTGAAGCTCTTTGACTCGACTCCCTTCAGTTTCCTGCTGGGATCTGATCTGCTGCTTCACATCAGAGCTTCTTTTCTGGATGAGACGGATCAGCTGAGTGAAGATCTTCTCACTGTCCTCCACTGTTTTATCAGCAGAGTGCTTGATGGCCTCCAGCTCCTGTTGAAGCAGCTTCACATCTTTCTCTCTGTCCTGGATTCTCTGCTGGATGTTTTCTCGTCTCACCTCCAGCTCTCTCTGCCTCTCAGTCCTTTCTGCTGCAGCTGACACTGTGTCGTGGCCTTTATGTTCATCCACAGAGCAGAGATAACAGATACACTTCTGATCAGTACGACAGAACATCTTCATCACCTCATCATGACGAGAGCAGATGTTCTCCTGGAGGTTCTTGGAGGGCTCCACCAGCTTGTGTTTCTTAAATGCAGCTGAATCATAATGAGGCTGAAGGTGTTTCTCACAGAAAGAGGCCAGACAGAATAAACAGGACTTGATGGCTTTCAGTTTTCTTCCAGAGCAGGAATCACAGGCCACATCTTCAGGTCCAGCATAGCAGAGATCAGCAGGAGCAGCTTGGAGTCCAGTCTTCTTCAGCTGCTCCACTAAAGCTGCTAACATGGTGCTTTTCTTCAGAACGGGCCTCGGTGTGAAAGGTCTTCCCTGCACTGAGGGCAGCTGTGGATTCCTTTGTGATCCTCCTCATTCCAGAAGTTTTTAATACACTTCATACAGTAGCTGTGTCCACAGGGAATAGTCACCGGATCCTTCAGTAGATCCAGACAGATCGAACAGGACAAGGTTTCTCGGTCCAGCTGGTTCTGCTCCATTTCTCCTCTCGGTCACAGTGACTGTGTGAGTTTCATTTCCTGAAAACAGCAACAGCTCTGAGCTCTGATCTACGAATCACGTGTCAGAGCAGAGAGGCTGCAGCCAATCAGCTTTCACCTCCAGCAGATGTTGCTCCACCAGCTTCAAGGTGTGTCTGAGAGCAGGAAGAACAGGGAGGGTTATCAGGTTTTACAGCCTGCAGAATAAGGAGCAGAGGTCGCCTTTATAAAGCTTGCGTACGCACAAAATGGGCCTGAAACGTGTGAATCCCCCTTTCCATGCAAAATTCAGATCTATAACCAAAAAAAAAGCTTTACAGGAAAATGTGTGATCCTCACGGCAGCTCTGACCCAGGTTTATAGATTGGATTGAAATGTGCTCATCATAAGTCAGAGGTATATTTACTGTTTCTGGTTATATCTGCACAATTTATTAATTACAGACTTAAATGTTATTCTTTATATATACAATGTTTCTTACCAGCAGTTATGTTTAAGTACAGTCACGTTTATTTGGCTCAGCATATGTAGTGCCCGTATATGACCAGCAGGGGGAGCCTAGCGCCATTATGCCTTAGTAAAGAGCAGCGGAACTTCCTCCTCATTTATTTAATTAATCCCCTTTTCAGGGCTTTTACATTTGGAGGCACCGCTGGGATGGTGACTGGGAGGCTGGGACCCTACATCAGAGGAAAACACCCCACATCAAATGCTGATTTAAACCAGCATAGACCCTTTTCACATGACGTCACACAACTTGTTTTGAAGCGGAGCAGGGTATCTTTACTTCCGGCTACATGCTTTTACATAGAAAATTCGGGAGGTGAAGACGTGTTTCACTGATAATAAGCGCAATCTCATAAGGTAAGACTGAAAGCACAATATTAAACGTGTCTTATTGACTATCTTTTTTTCTCCCTTAGTATTGGTAGCGATCATTGCTGTTATATAGATGCTTTGATCGGGACAGTAACATGAAGATCAAAGCTAACATGCAGCAGCTTGTTATCTTACTTTACCTAGCAATAATCTGATGTAGATGTTATAAAATTATTACTGTAGCTTTGTTATTATAGAAATAAATCTTGTTTTTCACTGAGTGAAAAAAAGAGACATTTATCTTCTACATTGTTCCCCTTACTTTATTATGGTGACGTGTTATATATAATTGCAGTCACTGAATTCAAAAGATCTTATTCCATTTAAATATTTTTGTTCATTCCTAAAAAAAATGACTGTGGGTCTATTGGACAATGCCTCTGGGTCTGAATTTAAAATTTTCTGTGTTGCATTACTCATATTATTTGCACTTTATATTAATGCACTTTTTTCTTAGTTTTTGTGAAAAAAATACTGTGTATTTTAAGTAGAAGCCTGAAATTGTTTTGTTATACTGCATTAGTAATGACATGTGCTGCTGACCTCTTAGTCGGATCAACCTTTAAAAAAAGAGATCTTAATCTCAATGGGAATTTATCTGGTTAAATAAAGGTTTTAAAAAGAATTATAATTAATCTATTTTTTCTCCCCTTGTCCTCCTTGTGTCCATCTCTCAGCAGCATCATATCCACCAAGCATGGCTCAATCACAGGGAAACTGCTACTGCAGTGTCCCACAGTGTTCGAACAACAAAAAAAACCTTTCCATATCTCAGTTTTCACGACTTCCCGGCTGATGCTGAGATTCGAGCCCGTTGGGTGACGACAATAAGAAGAGACGAGGGGCCAAATTTTAAAATCCTTCGCGGCAGCACTTACGCCTGCAGTCAGCACTTCTCTTCCGAGGAGACCTAGAACTACAGCTGCCATCCCTCTCCCAGTGATTTTTTTTAACAAATTAAACTCCATCTTTCTTTCTTAAAGATAATTGAGTTATAAGTTTATTTTGCTTAATTTCAGTGGGTCACCATATATATTTTTATTACAGCTGTCAAAATCATTTTGTTAATGAAAGAAAATTAATCTGAGAAATTAATTAATTTCTGCACATACAAATGGTTTTTAAAAATACTCACCTGTACACTGTGATCGCACACTGTCTCTTTCTCCTGCATTGTTTACATTTCAATTGTTTACTGTTAAATCACTGCTGCACTTTATCCTGTAATTTACTGTAATTCTCAAGCTGTATGCAAATGAAATTTAATTCTGTACCCACTCTGTGCATACAAAATGACAAATAAAGTTGTCTAAGTCTAATTTGTCTATGGATGAACCCTGAACCACACACAAGGGACTTAAAATGAAAGTCTTTATTGAAGATTTGATGGGATGGAGGGTGATGTAACCAGCGAGGTAGAACTGCACGGGAACAGGGTGATGGTGTTGGCAGGAGCTGACGGCCTGGAGAGAGACTTCTTGGAACCAGGAACAGGCATCAGGGTCCACAGCTCGACAGAGAATTGACAGTTCAGGGGAGAACCCACCAGAGCTCGGCAGCAGGCTCTTCTGTAAGGCAGAGGGGAACCGAAGCAAGGCAGCACGATAAACAGGACAGGTAAAACCAGAATCAAATTACCCCTAAGGGACACCATTATTTGGATTGAAGACTATAAAAATCTGATAAGAAACCAGGTCTTGTTGTTTTTATGGCACTCTCAGGCTCAATCCTTCATTTGACTTTAGTCAAGAACACTGATTCATGCAAGCATGATTTAGTTAAAATATTAAAAACCGAGGAATGCCTATCTATGTAATAAATAACTAAAATATTTGAAGTGTGATGTCTGAAGTTTTTAAAATCCATGTTTTTTTGGTCAGTTCCTGAAAAATAACACTATAAGACACGAGGGGTTTGCCCCGACAGCAGCATAATCCATAAATACTATAATGAACTGATTATTAGTGTGCATGCAGCATTATTGACAGCATCTTTCTCAGTCTTTGATGTCCTAAACTATCACAGTTTTAACAGGAATGGGCAGAATTATTTTATTAATGGAGGCTCAAATCTACTGACGAGACTGAGAAACACACTGAACCCACAGAGGAATTTTGTGGGATACTGCAAAGTCTGCAACGGCAGTAAAATACACAAAAAGAAAAAGCTGAAGGGATTGAGGCTCCTCATGTTTATTCATAGAGCTGTGACAGCGTGCTCTAACTGTGACCAAGTGGCCAACAGCATTTAACACTGTTCTAAAACAAAGTATGAAAAGGCTCAACATTATACATCAACTATATTCCTGGTGTGACTCATTGGCTAAAAGCTGTGAAACAGAATAGCTGATATAGCAATAAAGCTAGCATAGCAATATAATGGAGAAATAGAAAACTAATACATGACAAAAGCCCTGTTGGTAGCATAGCTATCATTATCCTAGCATCTATGCTAACAACAGAGCTAAGAAGACAAAGCTCTTACCTTCATAATCGAAAAGGTATTGTTCCACAATGAACTTGTAATCTTTGTCGAGTTTGGAGGCTGGTGTGGCCGAAAGCTTTTGTGCCAGTCTGTGCATGTCTCCCAAACGAAATTTGGGTAGATTGGTGAGGGACTGTGTGAATTCCCTATGTAAAAACACTGCTCACGGAGAAAGCGGAAATAAAGATTCCCTGCTTCACCGCAGAACGGAAGTTGCATGACGTCACTGTGAAAAGGGTCTATTAGGCTGGTTTAAATCTTATCGGTTTAGCCCAAACTGGACAGATTCCAGTTTGTTCATGTTAATAATACATCTTCTTCAAACTCTAGGGTCACCTGTGGAGTACCACAGGGTTCAGTCCTTGGACCAATTCTCTTTATTATATATATGCTTCCGATCGGCAAAATTATCAGACAGCATGGGATTAATTTCCACTGTTATGCTGATGACACTCAGCTATATTTGTCCATAAATCCTGATGAATCCAATCAGTTACTTTGACTGCAGTCATGTCTTGATGCCATCAAAAGCTGGATGACTTTAAATTTCCAGAAGTTGTAATCTTTGGACCAGAGTCCTCAAAAAATAAACTTCTTTACCAATCACTTCATCTGGATGGCATTAACTTGGCCTCTGGTAATAAAGTAAAAAATCTTGGTGTTATTTTTGACCAAGACATGTAATTTAAATCCCTTATTAAACAGGTTTCCAGAGTTTCCTTTTTCACCCCAGGAATATCGCCAAAATTAGAAACATTCTGTCCAGGAGTGAAGCTGAAAAACTAGTCCATGCATTTGTTACTTCAAGGCTGGACTATTGTAATTCTTTACTTTCAGGAAGTCCACAAAATGCAGTTCAAAGTCTTCAGCTGATCCAAAATGCTGCAGCAAGAGTTCTGATGAAAGTCAACAAGAGGGATCATATTTCTCCTATTTTAGCTTCCTTCAATTGGCTTTCTGTTAAATCAAGAATAGAATTTAAAATTCTTCTTCTAATGTATAAAGCCCTTAATAATCAAGCTCCATCACATAATAATAATAAATAATTGAACTTTATTGATCTCACAATGGAGAAATTCACTTCTGCATCTTAACCCATCCCCTTGGGGAGCAGTGGGCTGCCACAGTGCGGCGACTGGGGAGCAATTGGGGGTTAAGGGTCTTGCTCAGGGACCCAGAATGGCAGCTTGTGGGAGTTGAACTCAGAACCTCTGGGACTGAAGCCCTAATAGCAGCCTGTGATGGTGGTTTGACAGGCTTTTAGACAGAGGAGTCCTTATTCTAGAAGAAATCTAATCTGTTACTGTGACTCAGCAGCTTTCAGAAAGAGTTTTAGCTTTTATCGCTTAAATCCATCAGTTTCGTCATTCCAGAGTCTCTCCTCCTATAGACGAGGAGTTGACTGACAGCTAATATTCACTGGCAAAAACAAATTAACCACGACCACAGCTGCCATCCAGGGTTTGTGTGGAGTACTGTCAATATTTATTAAACAACTGCATTGATAAACTGACAAGCAAAACAAAACATTTTGAATGTGAATTGATGACAATAATAATAATAATAATGCGAGCGAAGCAAACCAAAAACTCTTTTGGGTCAATTTGCAAGGAAAGTGAAATGCACCCCTATTTAACATGTTTAATGAGAATGCTGATTAAAGAAGCAACCAGTACATCTACATCTATATCAGCACTGTAGGCTTAAGACTTATTTTTTTGAGGCACATCATTATCTTCTCAACATTTAGGAGGTATTTACCAAACAAAGAACTACCACAAGAGGTATAGGCAACCACAGGTCATTAAACTTAATGTTGTGCATAAAATGTAAAAATACTTAATTAATTAATTAATTAATTAATTAATTCTAAGAAAATTTAATAATATTTAAGAAATTAATAATTCAAATTTATACATGGTCCAATTCTAACTTTACTTCAAGGGGAAGTAACCAAACCTCAACTAGGATATAACTATGCCCTCTATTGAGCCCTCAAAGGAATTAGGTTCAAAGAGTACATGGACAGGTGGTTTCAATTTTATAGAATACAAATATTTTAGTATTATGATTTTGTAAAACATATAACGCGGATTATACAATTTCCATAATTTTGATATATAACTATTTTGGATGATAAGGAAAAACAGATAATACCAAATTTAATCTGTCAATATTTCAAAGACAAAGAACAATGTTTAAATATAAAATTATTACATATTGTTCAATAAATGATAAGCTTTTTTAATTAAGAGTAATTTTCATTTGAAGGTCCTTTTTATGGGGGCAGCCATCTTGGTGAAGAACAGTACTGCCTCCTCCTAGTTTGTGACGTCACTGTGCGGTATAGGGCTTGGGCGTCGAGAGTGCATTCCCTGCATTTTCGTTCTGGTAAGTTAAACATGCACGGTTTTATTTTATAGCCTACGTTGTTTCTTTCCTTCAACTGCGACACCACATGCATGCATGAATGCGCGCCCAGCATTTCATCCTCTTCGGTAGAACACACTGCCAGTTCCTACAAGGGCAGGGGCATCCCTCTCCATTTTCAAAAAACTCCTGAAGACCCAGCTCTTTAGAGAACAACATCTCTCATAGCACCACTTACAAGTTCTGCTGATCCTAGCACTTACCAGCCGTCTTGTAATGTAATCATAGGATCTTTGATAACATTATGGTTCTATATGTGTTCAACACTTCTGCTATGGATAACAATTTAAAATTTTGTTACCAGGAAAACCAGCAAATGAAATGTACAACTCGCATCCGGATTGGGCACCATCACTACACTTGGGCCACACTGAGATGAAGGCCACAAAGACTGCACGCTATGAGAGACAGGAAAAGAGAAAACGGCAAAGGACTGACAGCACACCTGCGATGGATGAGACAGTTATTGATGACCTTGTTCCACCAGGTAAGCCTTACAGAGCCAGCAGAAACAACACCTTATATTGCTTTTGTTGCTGTTTCAGCTGCATGATGCACATTTAGCTAAAATATTTCCTTATTTGATCCACAGTGGAGACACCAGCACCAGCAGAGGATGGAGCTGAGCAGACACTGCTGACAGAATGTGACTTCTGTCAGCGCCGGCGTGCTGAAATCAACCGGCTGCTGGAGGAGAACAGGACCCTGAAATGTGAGCTTGGCCAGAGAAAAATGGATGAACATTTCCTGAAGGATGACGACGTCAAAGTGAAATACTACACTGGACTTCCACACCTTGAAGTTGTCATGGGTGTCCTAGCCTGTGTTGGACCGTACATGACACAGAGTAGTAAAGTATTGTCACCTTTTCAGATGCTTTTCCTGACCCTAATGCGCCTTAGATTAAACTTACCTATACAACACATTGCCCACCTCTTTTTTGTAGACAGAAAAACTGTTTCCAAAACGTTCAGCGACACCATAAATGTTCTGCATGCACGCATCAGCCCTTTGATTAACTGGCCAGGGCGAGACGCGCTGCATGCAACTATGCCCCATCAGTTTGTGGAGGCCTTTGGGAAGCGTGTTGCTGTTATTCTGGACTGTTTTGAAATATTTATACAGAGACCATCAAATCTTAAAGCTCAAGCTCAGTCATATTCCCACTACAAACACAACGCACCTATGAAGTTCCTCATTGGTATTACACCACAGGGCTCAATTTCTTTCATTTCCAAGGGAAGGGGGGGGGGGTGTCACTGATAAGCATGTAACTGATAACTGTGGGATTTTGGACAAACTGTTACCTGGAGATTTGGTGTTGGCTGACCGCGGCTTTGACATACAGGACAGTGTGGGACTTATGTGTGCCGAAGTAAAGATCCCAGCTTTCACAAAAGGACGCTGTCAGCTGGATGCAAGAGACGTGGAGAGCACAAGAAAAATTGCCCACCTCCGAATTCATGTGGAAAGGGTGATCGGAACCGTCCGCAACAAGTACACCATTTTGTCAGCTAAAGCACCTTTTCACATGGTGTTGCCATGCAAGGATGAAGACATGACATTTCTTGATAAGATTGTGTCTGCATGTTGTGTTCTGACAAACATGAGCCCTAGTGTTGTGCTGAAATAAATGTGCATCTGGTTTCTCCTTTATCATTATTGGTTACCTTTAAAATTGGTTTCAACAACTTCATTCTGCTGTTTCTGCTGTACTGTATTAAAACAAAGAATGTTGATCAATATTGAATTGACAATTTATTTGTACTGACAATATACTCTAAGCTAACATCTAACAAGTGGTTTTCAGCCATAGGTGTCTGTTGCATCCATACCCAAAAGCAAGAGGTGTCAGACAATCACATGTTTTTCAGTGTTTATTTTCAAGTAGTGAAACTTGAGAACACAGTGCACTGCAGAACGGTGCAGTGCAGTTGGAATGCTTGAAGGTAAAGGGTTAAAAAAAATGGACGCATAGAAAATGTAGTGCAATTTCTTATAACAATAACAAATACTATGTTTTTATAAAAAAAATTCAATACTATTAATAAATAGGTATCTATAAAACAACAATGGACACAGAAAATGGAGGTTGTGCAAATTAAATAAACAATAGAAGATACAAATAAATGGAGGTAGTGCAAATTATAAATATAGTAAACAATAGCAGATACAAATTAAAATGGTAGTGCAATTTCTTATAACAATAACAAATACTATGTTTTTATAAAAAATGTTCAATACTATTAATAAATAGGTATCTATAAAACAACAATGGACACAGAAAATGGAGGTAGTGCAAATTATAAATATAGTAAACAATAACAGATACAAATAAAAATGGTAGTGCAATTTCTTATATTATAATAATAATAATAATAATAATAATAATGAATATACATTTCTTAAAATGTATAAATAAAGGTATCTATACAATATATAGTAATATACAATAATATAACAATATGTTATAATATACAATCTGATATAATATATAACAATGTTTATTAATACAGAATATATGTCTTTGGACAGCTACTATAGACATGCATCACAAAACCAGGAGTTACCTGCTGCAGTGGTTGCATCAAGTCCAACACAGGAAAGGTGGAACCACTGCGTCGCACAGATCTCGTTGTCACACGCAACCATGTCATCCAGTTCCTCAGCCCTTGGCACACGCACCACGTATTCTCTTTATGTTCTGTGGTCCTCTTCCTCGCTCTCTTTTGCCCTCTTACTTTTGGGACTTTTACAGTGTTAGGAGATTTGACAGCCATAACTCTTGAGGTCTGCAGTGCGGAGGCATCTTGTGTGTAGTGGTGGCAAATGAGCTCAGGGAGGGAAACCTTCAGGAAAAATTCCTGTGCCTTCTGTAGACATGACTCCCAGAACCTGACATCTGGCATGACTCGGACAACAACAAGATCTTTCTGTGTCCACACCACAAAGTCACAGTATTTGGACTTACTCACAAAGATCTGTGTCTGCACCTGTGTGTAGTATCTGTGGCCTTGTTTAAGTTGATATGTGTTGTCCACAAGTTGGAGACAGAAGTCCCTGTCACCAACACAAGCCTCCTGGACAGTGTTGTTCTTGTGCTTTGCCGGACACTTTATTTCCAGGCAGCCTTTCCCACAGCAGATACAGTGAAGTGATCCATCAGGTGAAGCGCCTACTTGAGGAAACTCAGGGTTGACGCAGAAACCAGACAGCTCAATTTTCAGGTCAGTGTGGTGTGGTGCTTGCTTGGCCTGATACACACTCCTTGCAGTCTCCTCATGCTCAATTCCCCATCTTGTGTCTTGTGTGGTCAACAGTGCTGTTGGGTAGCACACTTTTCGCACCGTGGACACAGCCGGCTTCTCAATGTTGCAAACACCAACTGCATGCATTGCTGAGGCGGTTACTCTCCCTGCCCGTACTCCATACCAGGCAGATGACTTATGTTGCTGCTTTGTGTGGCTGCTGATGGTGTTGGCTTGTTCCTTTGACACAGCTGCGATGTCTTTCACTGTCTCACAGTGCTGGAGAAGGACAGCTAGTGGAGCATTATCAAGCTGTGGGTCACGCAGACGGTCTTGCAGGGGTTTTGGCATCACAGCTGGCTGGACAGGATCAGCATAGTCGTGAAAGTAGGTCTCCATTGTGGACATACAAACTGCCCTATGCTTATGAAGAACAGGGAGCAGTGACGACAAGTCGTCCAACGTGGCTTGGGGCGTGCGTCTGCTGGCCCGTGTCCGTAGGCCAGGCATGGGACTGTTGTCATTGATGACTCTGTCCAGAGCAATCCTCTGCGCCTTTGCTGAAGTAAAGTCCATCTTGTGGGCGACTTCTCCGTGGACTTTGTTAATTCCTGCTGGTATTTTCCAGTAAGCTGGCACATCTGTCACTCTCTTTTTTCCACGGATGCGGACTGCTGCCTCAATCTCAAACAATAGAGCCCCAACATGTGTACATGCCTCTGCAATGCCAGCCATGCATGTACAGTGTGCACAGCAAACCTGGCCATCGTTGGCAATGATGACCCATGGCTTCAGGGGAGTCTCATTAATGCGCTGAGAGTGCAAGACCTGAGGAGAAATAAATGGACATACATTTAACATTCATTATGTTTCATTCCATGCAGGAAACCAAACATTAACTTCAACCCCTCAGTAATGTGTATACATGACTTGGAGCGTAGGAAGGTTTTAAAATGTGTGTGTGTGTGTGTGTGTGGGGGGGGGGGGTAAGATAGATAAGGTATTATAGCCAAATGGCGAGCTGAGCGAACCAAAAAATCTTTTTGGTCCATAGGCAAGGAAAAGTGAAATGCACCCTATTTAACATGTTTAATGAGCATGCTGATTAAAGAAGCATGAGTCAAGAGGTCATTAAGTGGACAGACTCATAAAAGTTGGATACCGAGAAGATGCCCACACATGTTACTTATTCCCAGTAAACAGTACATAGTCACACAAGATGTAAACAATTTACACATACAAAGAGTACTGAAGCTTAACCCATATTAAACAAAATAATAAAAAATGAATTTGAACATTAAAACGATAATTAAATAACCAGTAGACTACAAGTAATTAAAAATTTAATTAAGAGAAAAATTAATTAATAATAAGAATTGAATTCAATTACAGTAACACTATCAATTAATTAGGTAGCCAAATACTTCTTGTTGATATTGATAGCTTTCTTATTGTAGTATTTATTAAAATAATGGAAAAAGTTAAAATTAAATTTTAACTCAAAAGTTGCCCCCCCCCCATTCCTACGCCACTGCATGAGACAAAATGACATTTATACGACAGTAAAGTATAACATCTGAAAATTAATTTCAACATTCATCTTTCTGTTGCTATCCCTCTGCTGACAGCAAAAATGCGTACTACAAAACTGCTGCATTAACTAAGCGAGTTGTGAAGCTAAGTCTGACGTGATTTTGCTTACAGATTGCCGTGAAATCATGCTCTCACAACAACCATGCTGTTATCTTAAAAAGGACATCACGCAAAGGTTGCATTCAAGTAAGCAAAAGGATGCTTTGAAATGCGTCCTGTTTCAGGAAAGGCAAGGTTGTAGCAACAGGACAACAGTACAGAGACTGATAGGTCCGATGGAAGGGCTAACGTTAATGTTATGAGCAGTGGCGGCTGGTGCTAAAAAAACTGAGGGGGGCGCACACAAGCAAACAAATGAAAAACAAACAAAACAAATCTTAAAAAATAGCACTATTTGAACATGAATTTTGCCCTCCTTTCCTTCTGCCCAGCAAATTTCTCAATTATATTCTTGTTAAAGTCAGTCATCTCTGTGACTAGTCTTTTCTCCATTGACAACATGGCCAATGCATTCAGCCTGTCCTGAGTCATTGAGTTTCTCAGAAAAGTCTTGATTCTTTTCAGAGTTAAAAAGCATCTTTCAGCTTCTGCTGTGGTCATGGGTGTGGTGATGAGGATCTTCAAGAGCGTGACAGTTTCTGAAAAGACTTCTTCTAGATTGTTTTCCTGATTTTAATAACATTTGCTGCCATTTTTTAAGGCTGTGTTATGAAATGTGTTACAGCATTTTTGTGGGACAAGATTATACAAAATTCAGTAACCAAATGTTTTATTCCCCATTACCCATAAACTTCAGTATAAATAATAAAATATCTTGCTGACAAACATTACATCAACATACCTACACAGCATAGACACAACTAAAGGTATTTCTAACTACAACGCACATCTTCCTAATATATTAAATAACATTACTATAAACCAGTGTAACAGTGATTTTCCACAACAACTCACCTCTGCAGCAATCCTTTCATGGTCTTCTACACTGAGTGTCCGACGCCTCTTCACTGGCTGACTACTACCTACACTGCTTTTCCAACCATGGAGTGGAGAGATCACTTGCCTCCTGCTGAATTTGTAAATTAAGACGATCCGGTCCAAGCTCCTTTATCTTGTTTTTTTTCTTCAAGTGAACGCTTTGTAAAAGCATTTTTTTGTAAAGACAAAACAGAATTTTCTCTCATTTTGAAACTACTCAACTTGGCAAGCATAACCGTGAATCAACCTAACGAACTGCAGCTGAGCTGAGTCGAATCGGGGATTGTCCAATCACACAATGTTTTTAAAAAAATTAGCCAGTACTGACACTCTACCAGTAATGACACAACAGAATGGGTGTGTCCGGGACACAGAGCTATGCGCCCTGTGCAAAAACCCTAGATAACCAATTAAAAGTCAGCCTCAGATCACGTGCTTGCCCAAGTTGCTGCGCCTACATTTATTCTCATTAGACCGGCGCCCTGCACATAGGAAAGGAAGTGTGCACAATGTGAGCAATTAAATAGAATTATGTATTTACTATTTTAATAAATTCTAACATGTCTATTGGACACACAGTATGAATAAATACATTTTTAAGTACTTTGCAGTTCAGAAATCATTTATTATCTAAACCATGGGTCTTCAACGTTTTCCAGGCCAAGGACCCCCAAACTGATGGTGAGATGGAGCGGGAACCCCCCAATTATAAATATTGTATAAAATTGTGTTATATCAAACTGGTCCTATAGTGCCATGTGTAAATGTACCTTGTTATTGTGCATTCAATACTAAGATACTCAAAAAATACACAGGTTCATATATTCATGTTTTTATGAATATATCCCCAGATGTGTCTCCTTCAACCCCAGATGTTGTGAAATAAGCAGAATTCTTGTGTGTTCTTTGCTAAAATGGTTTAAAGGCACCGCGCAATGTGAACTTCTGATTTAGAAGAAACTAATAAAAGTCTTCATTAAACTTTAGGAAAAATAAATAATTTTGTTACCCTTACTGCCCTGAAACAGAAAAAGATTTGTCAGATTTAATATCAGCGTGGTACAGACCAACTCCTTGTGTTACCCTAGAAACCTATGCAACCAGAACCTAACCTTGTTCCTGTCCTTGTTCCTCCTACAACCTCGAACCCACCAGTGAAAGACCTGGCAACCTACGCCTTGGACCTGTATCAGAAGAACTCCTGGAAACAATATCAAACCGGAGAAGAACCACAGATCATTCTGTTCAGCCCTCCTACCTGCGCTCGCCTGCCTGTCCACCCTCCAACTACCAACACAGAGAAGGGAACTGGATCTGCACCAACAACCCGGACTATTGAACAGCACCTCTTCCCCGAATTTAGCCCAAGCCACCACCTCAGTGAGTTCTACCATCAAACGTCCTTTTTCATTATTCCAAGATCAAGTTATTCCCCGTCCTCTCCTTCTCTCCCGGCAGAACCACAAGATCTCCGACCGGCAGATATTCTCGTTCATCTCCACTCTTTTCAATAAACACTTTGCATTTTACCACTGGCTTCAGTTTTTGCGCTCATTCAGAGTCACACGTTCAAAACATGACACAAGGATTTTTTTATTTTCACACCAGTTCACCTTTTCATGTTTGTGGTACGAAATTAGAACTCAGATCCCGACTCAAGAAGCCAAATAAATAAATATAAACATGTTAAATATTTGAGTTCAGTGGTTGGGTTGTTGGCCCAGGGCACCAAACAGGCTAGGACCGCCCCTGGATGTGAGGACCCAGAGTGGACTGGGGAAAGTTGGCTGAAGATCTGCAGAGAATCCAACAGGCTCCATTCTCTGGATCTGTGGAGGTGAGTTTCAAACATCTGGTTCCAGTCAACAACAAGGAGCTGATTAGATGTTTCTCCAGGTGTTGATGTGGTTTCAGAGATCCTCCTCTGATGTGGAAGCTCTTCCTCAGACGTCCTGATGTTGTTTCTACTTGATGATGGTAAAAACAACTTCAGTTTTTATGGCAGCACCTTTTGCTCATTAGTGTTGGACTGTTGGGAGGATCCTGGCAGCGTCTCGCTGGTTCTGCGTCTTCAGAACAAGTCCAATCTCTGAGGAGCGATGCAACACCTTCTCCATCACCTGCTCAGCTTTCTGCCTGGAAAACACTCAGCAGAAGCTGCGTTCAAGGGAAATGGGACATTCTGCTGTTTGTGGGTGTTTGAAACGCTTCATCAGAACAAAGTCTGTGTGTCTGTTCTGGTGAGACGATCCAAAGTGGGATTAAATGTGTTTGGTGTTGGAATAAGGAGCAGTTCTGCTGTGTTTTCCACAGGCTGCATGAGTCACAGCAGCAAGACGAGCAACAATCAGTTCATTTCAAGCTGCTGGTGAATCTGACCTCAGATCTGTAGAGCATGTTTATTCACAGCAGGACGCTGACATGAAGGTTTCCTCTCTTCAGCAGAACAAAGCCAGGTTCTCTGGAGAGTCAAAGCTTCTGGGTTTGGATATTCAGTCACACTTTACTGCTGCTGTCTGCAAACTGAAGCAAAGAAATGTTTCCACCAGCAAAAAGAGTTCAAGATCAACTGAATTAGAATGAAAAGCAGCAAAAATTAACTTTAAATCCTTGCAGTTCTGGTCCAAAAACAAATGGAAAGTGTTGAGCTGCTCAGAGTTTCAAAGAGTTTGGGTCAGAAAATATCTGAAATACAGAAAAGTAAAAAAGAACATGTGAAAGATTATGATAAAAAAAACTGTTTAATGCCAACAGAAAAATAAAATAAAGTGACTCAGTGAATAGAAAGAATGTCTCACTTTAATACTTAAGGTCTTTATTTATTGAAACCACATTAATGTTCATCAAAAATATTAGATTTAGGTCATAATTGTGGTATAAACCTGTAATACCTCATTCAATAAAATTCCATAAATTCACATTAAATCTCTTTATTGCAGATTTTGCTGCTAAACACATCCTGTAAATTTTAGATAAAACTATATTGTACAGCTGCATTGTCATTTTTACTGAAATACTAATTAGAGTTGTGGTGATTTTGTTGTTTTGAGGTTATTTACCTTAAAGATGTTTTAAATTAATGATTAAACATAATAAAACATTCAAATTTTGATAATTCTCAGGTGAGAAATGTTACAATATTAGATGATATCTGTTGTCTGATGTGTGTCTGGACTCAACAAAACGGGTCCAAACCAGAACCGGATCAAAGAACTGGTTCCACTTTTTAAACCTGGGGAATCATTCGAACATTTTATTGCTGAGTTCACAGTCTTTGCTGCTAAAAGCAACAAGGAGGAAAAACAGCAAATATTCTGGTGCTGATCAGCTGGTTTAGAAAACAATGTTGAGAAATGAACAAACCCAACAGAACCAGAACATCAATTCTGAAGGAAAACAAGTGCTGACAATCTCTGACTATTGATTTCTGTGCAGTTTAGACATAAAACAACAACCATCAAGAAAATAATCTGCTGGAGATTTAAAAACCAGAATCAAACTCACTGAACCTTCAGTGGATTCTGTCTATTTGGGTTTACAGAACTCAGCAGAACCTCCAGAATAAACCAAAACTCCAGCATGTAGCGGCTGAGTGAAGGTGGTCTGGACTCTGTGGAGGAGAGTCATGGTTTCAGAGACGCTGTAGAAGGACAGAATACCTGCTCTGTGATCCAGGTACACTCCTACTCTGGAGGAACCAGGACCTGAGATGGAGGTCCAGATGTTGTTGTGACCAAATCTATAACCTCCTTGGCGACAATCTAATGCCCAAGATTTGTCATTAGCTCCAAATACACATTCATGTCCTCTTCCTGCTCTGCTGATATTCTTGTATGCGACTGCTACATAAACTCTCCCTCTCCACTCCACCTCCCAGTAACAACGTCCAGTCAGACTCTCTCTACTCAGAACCTGAGACAAACCAGTGAATCTGTCTGGATGACTAGAATAAGACTGAGGTTGATTCATCCATGTCACCTTCCTGTTCCCCTCTGATAGTAACAGATCATTGTGTGCTGTGTTTGGATCCAGTGTGATTTCACATGAATATCTCAAGAATCCAGCTCTGCTCTTTGGTTCTGGTTCTGACAGTGAAACATCCACCTCAGTGAGTCTCAGTGAGATGTTTGTCCATGCGTCTCTCAGGATGTCCTGTAGTTGATCTCTGAGCTCTGACACAGCTGCTGTCACATCCTCAAAGTAGCTCAGAGGACGGATCTTGATGCTGGATGAGTGTGTAGACTCACTGAGTGCTGACAGTGAGGGGTAGTTGTGGAGAAACTGGTTGTGATCCTCTGTGTCTGAGAGCTGCTTCAGCTCAGCGTCTTTCCTCTTCAGCTCAGTGATCTCCTGCTCCAGCTTCTCCTGAAGCTCTTTGACTCGACTCCCTTCAGTTTCCTGCTGGGATCTGATCTGCTGCTTCACATCAGAGCTTCTTTTCTGGATGAGACGGATCAGCTGAGTGAAGATCTTCTCACTGTCCTCCACTGTTTTATCAGCAGAGTGCTTGATGGCCTCCAGCTCCTGTTGAAGCAGCTTCACATCTTTCTCTCTGTCCTGGATTCTCTGCTGGATGTTTTCTCGTCTCACCTCCAGCTCTCTCTGCCTCTCAGTCCTTTCTGCTGCAGCTGACACTGTGTCGTGGCCTTTATGTTCATCCATTAAACAGAGACTACAGATACACTTCTGATCAGTACGACAGAACATCTTCATCACCTCATCATGACGAGAGCAGATGTTCTCCTGGAGGTTCTTGGAGGGCTCCACCAGCTTGTGTTTCTTAAATGCAGCTGAATCATAATGAGGCTGAAGGTGTTTCTCACAGAAAGAGGCCAGACAGACTAAACAGGACTTGATGGCTTTCAGTTTTCTTCCAGAGCAGGAATCACAGGCCACATCTTCAGGTCCAGCATAGCAGAGATCAGCAGGAGCAGCTTGGAGTCCAGTCTTCTTCAGCTGCTCCACTAAAGCTGCTAACATGGTGTTTTTTTTCAGAACGGGCCTCGGTATGAAGGTCTCCCTGCACTGAGGGCAGCTGTGGATTCCTTTCTGATCCTCTTCATCCCAGTGTGTTTTAATACACTTCATACAGTAGCTGTGTCCACAGGGAATAGTCACCGGATCCTTCAGTAGATCCAGACAGATCGAACAGGACAAGGTTTCTCGGTCCAGCTGGTTCTGCTCCATTTCTCCTCTCGGTCACAGTGACTGTGTGAGTTTCATTTCCTGAAAACAGCAACAGCTCTGAGCTCTGATCTACGAATCACGTGTCAGAGCAGAGAGGCTGCAGCCAATCAGCTTTCACCTCCAGCAGATGTTGCTCCACCAGCTTCAAGGTGTGTCTGAGAGCAGGAAGAACAGGGAGGGTTATCAGGTTTTACAGCCTGCAGAATAAGGAGCAGAGGTCGCCTTTATAAAGCTTGCGTACGCACAAAATGGGCCTGAAACGTGTGAATCCCCCTTTCCATGCAAAATTCAGATCTATAACCAAAAAAAAAGCTTTACAGGAAAATGTGTGATCCTCACGGCAGCTCTGACCCAGGTTTATAGATTGGATTGAAATGTGCTCATCATAAGTCAGAGGTATATTTACTGTTTCTGGTTATATCTGCACAATTTATTAATTACAGACTTAAATGTTATTCTTTATATATACAATGTTTCTTACCAGCAGTTTGGTTTAAGTATAGTCACGTTTATTTGGTTCAGCATATGTAGTGCCCGTATATGACCAGCAGGGGGAGCCTAGCGCCATTATGCCTTAGTAAAGAGCAGCGGAACTTCCTCCTCATTTATTCAATTATCCCCCTTTTCAGGGCTTTTACATTTGGAGGCACCGCTGGGATGGTGACTGGGAGGCTGGGACCCTACATCAGAGGAGAACACCCCACATCAAATGCTGATTTAAACCAGCATTAGGCTGGTTTAAATCTTATCTGTTGGACAGATTCCAGTTTGTTCATGTAAATAATAAATCTTCTTCAAACTCTAGGATCACTTGTGGAGTACCACAGGGTTCAGTCCTTGGACCAATTCTCTTTATTATATATATGCTTCCGATCGGCAAAATAATCAGACAGCATGGGATTAATTTCCACAGTTATGCTGATGACACTCAGCTATATTTGTCCATAAATCCTGATGAATCCAATCAATTACTTTGACTGCAGTCATGTCTTAATGATATCAAAAGCTGGATGACTTTAAATTTCCAGAAGTTGTAATCTTTGGACCAGAGTCCTCAAAAAATTAACTTCTTAACCAATCACTTCATCTGGATGGCATTAACTTGGCCTCTGTTAATAAAGTAAAAATTCTTGGTGTTATTTTTGACCAAGACATGTCATTTAAATCCCATATTAAACAGGTTTCCAGAGTTTCCTTTTTTCACCTCAGGAATATCGCCAAAATGAAAAACATTCTGTCCAGGAGTGATGCTGAAAAACTGGTCCATGCATTTGTTACTTCAAGGCTGGACTATTGTAATTCTTTACTATGAGGAAGTCCACAAAATGCAGTTCAAAGTCTTCAGCTGATCCAAAATGCTGCAGCAAGAGTTCTGATGAAAATCAACAAGAGGGATCATATTTCTCCTATTTTAGCTTCCTTTAATTGGCTTTCTGTTAAATCAAAAATAGAATTTAAAATTCTTCTTCTAATGTATAAAGCCCTTAATAATCAAGCTCCATCATATAATAATAATAAATAATTGAACTTTATTGATCTCACAATGGAGAAATTCACTTCTGCATCTTAACCCATCCCCTTGGGGAGCAGTGGGCTGCCACTGTGCGCCTCCTGGGGAGCAATTGGGGGTTAAGGGTCTTGCTCAGGGACCCAGAATGGCAGCTTGTGGGAGTTGAACTAAGAACCTCTGGGACCGAAGCCCTAATAGCAGCCTGTGATGGTGGTTTGACAGGCTTTTAGACAGAGGAGTCCTTATTCTAGAAGAAATCTAATCTGTTACTTTGACTCAGCAGCTTTCAGAAAGAGTTTTAGCTTTTATCGCTTAAATCCATCAGTTTCGTCATTCCAGAGTCTCTCCTCCTATAGATGAGGAGTTGACTGACAGCTAATATTTACTGGAAAAAACAAATTAACTACGACCACAGCTGTCATTCAGGGTTTGTGTGGAGTACTGTCAATATTTATTAAACAACTGCATTGATAAACTGACAACCAAAACAAAAAATCTTGACTGTGAATTGATGACAATAATAATAATAATAATAATAATAAAAATAATAATAATAATAACTAGAAAAAGCTGTTCCTGCGTAACAGCGAGTGAGAATGCTAATCTGCAGAATGATTGAGCAGAAGATGCAGAAAACATTGAAATCAGATTTGAAGAATTTGAAAAAATTAAGAATTTGAAGTAATTTGAAGAATTTTAAAAATTTGAAGAATTGGAAGAAATAGAAGAATTTAAAGGAATTTGAAGAATTTGAAAAAAATTTTAAGGAATTTGAAAAATTTGAAGAATTTGAAAAATGTGAAGAAATTTGAAGAATTAAAAAATTTGAAGAAATTTGAAGAATTTGAAAAAAAATTAAGAAATTTGAAGAATTTGAACAAATTTGAAAATTTTCAAAAATTTTGAAGGAATTTGAAACTTTTAAAAAATTTGAAGGAATTTGAAAAATTTGAAGAATTTAAAAAATTGAAAATTTTGAAGAATTTGAAGAAAATTGAAAAATCTGAAAAACTTCAAAAAATTTGAAGGATTTAAAATTTTTTGAAGAAATTTGAAAAATTAGAAAATTTAAAAAAAATTTTAAAATTTGAAGAATTTGAAGATTAAGAACAATTAGAAGAAGTGGAAGTATAGGAAGAATGTGAAGAATTTTACGCAATTTGAAGCAATTTGCATTGATTTCAATGGGAACAGCAAAAAAAAAAAAATCGCACAAAAAGTGAAATATTTTAAAAATTGTATAAGTTAGCATACATTTTCTAAAGCTACTTGTTTGACAACTCATAACTTGGAGATGCTTTATGCGACGTAGGCCAAATTTCTTGTAGAGCTTTCTCTCTAAAGGAAGTACAGACTCTGTGAAGCAGAAGTTTGTACAAGCTTCCTAGAGCTACTTCCGGTTAGCAACATGTTAACCGTTAGCCGCTAACAAGGTTGTGTTCAGTATCACCGGGTGATTGTACTCTGTCAGTTTGGTCCAAATTCTGTACTGGGAAGTGCCTCAAAAAGGGGTGCCAATACTTAATGTCACCAAAGGTCACCAAAGTTCATGGGTCAGATTGGCCTCCTTTAGCAACTCAGCCTCACCACATCTGGGCCCAGAACTCAAAATTTGACCAAAATGGTCAGTAGCGCCATTTCCCACAGGTGGGTGGTGCTGTATTGGCCAATTGGGTCGTGTCTGGGCATCATGCCAGGTCCTGTTGGAAGCAAAGGCCCAATAGGAAAGCATGTGAAATCCAAAATGGGCCAGAAAACTGACACATGGCTGAAAGTCACTTGAAATTTTTAAAATGTCAAGAGGAAGTGACTGTGCAAATTTCAGGTTCCTACAATATTCACATTCACTGCAGTGGAAGTCGAAAGTTTCCATTCTATCCTAATAGAGCCTCTCCCTCTGGCCCTCAGAGTTCCGTCGTCATGGAAACTCACCGACACACCTGTAGCGGGCCAGTCTACAGAAGTGCAGACACTTTGTGTCAGACTCTGCCTGTTGGATTATAACGGAGAACTTTGCCTCGAACAATGCTCCATATCTCCTGATCCGTAAATGGTAGAGACGTAATTTTTTCAGCGTTTATTTCGTAACGGATAGGAGAACAAGACAAACTATCGGTTTTTGCTAAAATATTTTAATGTAGTCATAAAAAATTATGATATAAAGGGGATTTTTATGGAATTTCAGAAATCCTCTGAAAACGGTCCCGAACAAATCGCTGTAGCTGAAAAAGTACAGTGGTGTCAAAAGTACACACATTTGTTACTTAAGTAGAAGTATAGATACTGTAGTTTAAAAACACTCTGGTAAAAGTATCAACTTGACCTCTTTACTCAAGTAAATGTGAAAAAAGTATGTGCTCCAAAAACTACTTAAAGTATAAAAGTATAAAGTAAACTTTAAAAAAATGCCACTATATGAATTGAAAGCTTAATTTAAACACTGATTAGTTCTACATGTGGCACAAGACACAACATAATCATTAACCCATTAGTCAAAGACAAAGTCACTCAAGGAGCATGTTCTCTCTCAAACTTTATTGGAATTCAATTCCAAACAGAGGTAGTATTCAAGCCTGCAGAACTGCAAGAACATAAATGTGTGAGTTCCATCAAATACCTACGGTAAACTATACCCTTTGGTGCAAAAACATTCTATGTAGTTTGTGTGGAGAGAGAGAGAGAGAGAGAGAGAGAGAGAGAGAGAGAGAGAGAAAGGAAGAGAGAGAGAAAAAGAGAATAGCTATAGAATAGCTAACCAATGAGTGTTTGCGTTATATGACTCATGCAATTACACTAGTTCTCACTAGGTGTGGATGGCGCCAACGATCTGCATTGGATGGCGCACATTGCGTGAAATAAATATTTATAAATTTTAAACTGAAGCCAAGAGTAACGAGTAATGTTTGTTTTAAAAATGTAAGGAATAGAAAGTACAGATACTTGTGTGAAAATGTAATGAGTAGAAGTAAGAAGTAGGAAATAAAATAAGTAATGGAGTAAAGTATAGATACATAAAAAGTGTACTTAAGTACAGTAAAGAAGTATTTGTACTTTGTTACTTGACACCTCTGAAAAAGTATAAGAGATATCAAAATAATTCTTTCACCGTGAGTATCAGCAGGCCTTTGAGGACTATGGAGCTCACTTTTATGTTTGTACAAAAATCGGTGTAGACACAGCGACGATGTAAAAAAGTGGATGATGTGGAAGAATGAAGCTCCAAAGCGTTTTAAGGATTTTGCACATTCGCTACTCCCGAACAAATTGTTCCTGCGGAAAAACTGTAACAGTTATCCACAAAATTCCTTTTTTGTGAGTGCCAGAAGGGTCGGGACATTCATGTGTGAAAGTCTCATGCCTGTACATAAAACGGTTTAGGAGTAGCGACGATGCAGAAAAGTGCCTCATTTGGGGGGATGGAAGTCTGATGCTGTTTTAGCATTTTCCCAAAACGCTATTCCCGAACAAATTGTTCCTGCGGCAAAACCGTAACATTTATCGACAAAATTCCTTTTTTGTGAGTGCCAGAAGGGTCTGGACATGAATGTGTGAAAGTCTCATGCCTCTACATCAAACGGTTTAGGAGTAGCGACGATGCGAAAACATGTGATGTTTTGGATTTTCAGGTGTCATTTTTGAAAACCGCTCCATAGGAAATGAATGGGGAAGGTTTCGAGTTAGTGTTACTCTGAGGTGATTTGCGAAAAATCTATAAATCCCACACCAATGATGGTTACATTTCCAGAATCCAGACAAAAATTCCTACGAACATTTTAAAAGTAGAATGGCTGTCAAAAAGCTGAAATATTTGAAGAATTTGAAGAATTCTCCATTCAATTTCAACAAGAGCATAAACTCACAAAAAGTTAAATATTTTAAATATTATAAAAGTTATAATTACCAAAAGACATAGCAGTAATGTCGTGAACGAGCTGAACGTTTTGATACAGAAATTGTTTAAATCGGTTGAAGTATGCAGGAGTAGTTAGATGCCGAAAAACGTACAAAATAATAATCAAGACCTGAAGGAACTTAATAAGTGAGAATGTTGTGTGTATAGCATTCTCACTGATAATAAACGTCTATGAAAAAAACTATGCATTTAAAGTGATTGTTTTTCATAAATTGTCCATCTTAGGTGACAATAGGGGAGTGTTGGCCTAGTAGTTAGAGCAGTGTGCTTGCACTCAGAAAAGGATGCAAGTACCCGGTTCGATCCCCAGCGCCTGCACTCTGCAGGGGCGAAGGAAGGTTTTAAAATGTGGGGGGGGGCAAATAACATAGATAAGGTATTATAGTCAAATGGCGAGTGAAGCAAACCAAAAAATCTTTTGGGTCCATATGCAAGGAAAGTGAAATGCACCCCTATTTAACATGTTTAATGAGCATGCTGATTAAAGAAGCAACCAGTACATCTACATCTATATCAGCACTGTAGGCTTAAGAGTTATTTTTTTGAGGCACATCATTATCTTCTCAACATTTGGGAGGTATTTACCAAACAAATAACCAGCCCAAGAGGTATAGGCAACCACAGGTCATTAAACTTAAGGTTGTGCATAAAATGTAAAAATACTTAATGAATTAATTAATTAATTCTAAGAAAATTAATTAATATTTAAGTAATTAATAATTCAAATTAATACATGGTCCAATTCTAACTTTACTTCAAGGGGAAGTAACCAAACCTCAACTAGGATATAACTATGGCCTCTATTGAGCCCTTAAAGGAACTAGGTTCAAAGAGTACATGGACAGGTGGTTTCAATTTTATAGAATACAAATATTTTAGTATTATGATTTTGTAAAACATATAACGCAGATTATACAATTTCCATCACTTTGATATATAACTATTTTGGATGATAAGGAAAAACAGATAATACCAAATTTAATCGGTCAATATTTCAAAGACAAAGAACAATGTTTAAATATACAATTATTACATATTGTTTAATAAACGATAAGCTTTTTTAATTAAGAGTAATTTTCATTTGAAGTTCCTTTTTATGGGGGCAGCCATCTTGGTAAAGAACAGTACTGCCTCCTCCTAGTTTGTGACGTCACTGTGCGGTATTGGCTGTAGAGCAAGTCCCAATGCCCTATCTGTCCCCTTGTAAATAAATACCGTTTTCATGCCAAACATTTTTTTAACCCCTTAAACATAGATAGACATGGTATTAAGTGTTTAAATTTAAATTAATACTAATTTTACATTTTAGAGACATAAAAAGACAACAAATAAGCATTAAAGTACGGTTTATGGGTTGGGTTCTGCAATGTCATGAGTATAAAACTCATCTTTAGAACCAATTTCTGCTCAAAATGGTGATCTGCACCGCCTAATCTACTTTCAGCAGTTATCAGTTATTGCAACCGTAAACTGCAGAAAATACGGTCAGAGCGGCTCCTCCTGAGTTTACTCTGCTCCTGTCAGGAGGAGCTGCAGTGCATTATGAGACGGAGGGATATTTCAGCGTCACTTAGTTAAGACCCCAAACAATCCCAAAAAAAACCTGCAACCCACAACTCATTAAATTTACAAGAGACTTTAGAAAAAAATAAGACCCAAGTCATTTAAAATAAGTGGGCTTCACAACAGTGAGCACTCTTTCCAAGTTCGTCGAATCCCTCCGCCGTTCTCATCCGGTAAACAAATGTTACGGCAAATTCTACATCATAAAAAAAGAAAAACCTACCGGAAATCCTCGCTCTCATGTCATCTTGAAGACATTTTTTATCCAAATGTTGGCTACGGACGATGTGTTTTGTCTCTGGCCAGAAGCATGATGGCAAATCCTCCCTCTTCACGGTGGTAATCCAGCAAAACAGCCCAAGGTGGATGATGAATGGGAAAGGTGAAAAAAATGTTTTTTCCACTTTTACCCGATGTATTGTTACATCCAACAGCCATGCACGTGAGCATTGTTGCTTCAACAATAGCTCTCGCAAATTTCAATGGTGAAGTCCTCTGGAAATTCAAAATAAATGTTGTTGATCGCAGCTGTGTACAACAGCTCCTACAGCTGCTAATGCGCGGCTAACTGCCGTCGGCTCTCCGCTTATCCACGTCACAGGATGTGATGTCAGGCGGCCATTACTGCCCATATTTGGTCAGTAATGGCCGCCCCCATACACAGTGATCCAGAAGACAATTTATGTTTGTTTTTTTCTTATTGATTAACGCTTCAACAATTTCCCTCTGGGATTATTAAAGTATGTCTGATTCTGAGTCTGATTAAATTCCGCTTTTTAGCAGCAGATGAAAAGCACAACTTGTTTCTACAATAAAAACCCAACTTTAACTTAAGCCTTTTTTTAAGCCTTTTTCCCATTCTGCTTATTTTTGCATCTAAACGTTCGAACAGATGAAAGTGGCACCTTCAGGCCACTGGAAACTGAAACAGGAGCAAAAGATTTTGGAGAAGGTCCACAATTCTTCTCCTGATATCCTGGGTGATTTCTTTGAGTCTTATTCATGATTACTACAGAAGGTAGTGGTGTGTTTGAGGTTTTGCCTTGAAATGCATCCCCAGATGTGTCTCCTTCAACCCCAGATGTTGTGAAATAAGCAGAATTATTGTGTGTTCTTTGCTAAAATGGTTTAAAGGCACTGCGCAATGTGAACTTCTGATTTAGAAGAAACTAATAAAACTCTTCATTAAACTTTAGGAAAAACAAATAATTTTGTTACCCATACTGCCCTGAAACAGAAAAAGATGTGTCAGATTTAATATCAGCGTGGTACAGACCAACTCCTTGTGTTACCCTAGAAACCTATGCAACCAGAACCTAACCTTGTTCCTGTCCTTGTTCCTCCTACAACCTCGAACCCACCAGTGAAAGACCCGGCAACCTACGCCTTGGACCTGTATCAGTAGAACTCCTGGAAACAATATCAAACCGGAGAAGAACCACGGATCATTCTGTTCAGCCCTCCTACCTGCGCTCGCCTGCCTGTCCACCCTCCAACTACCAACACAGAGAAGGGAACTGGATCTGCACCAACAACCCGGACTAGTGAACAGCACCTCTTCCCCGAATTTAGCCCAAGCCACCACCTCAGTGAGTTCTACCATCAAACGTCCTTTTTCATTATTCCAAGATCAAGTTATTCCCCGTCCTCTCCTTCTCTCCCGGCAGAACCACAAGATCTCCGACCGGCAGATATTCTCGTTCATCTCCACTCTTTTCAATAAACACTTTGCATTTTACCACTGGCTTCAGTTTTTGCGCTCATTCAGAGTCACATGTTCAAAACATGACACAAGGATTTTTTTTATTGTCATATCAGTTCACCTTTTCATGTTTGTGGTACAAAATTTGAACTCAGATCCCGACTCAAGAAGCCAAATAAATAAATATAAACATGTTCGAAATTTGAGTTCAGTGGTTGGGTTGTTGGCCCAGGGCACCAAACAGGCTAGGACCGCCCCTGGATGTGAGGACCCAGAGTGGACTGGGGAAAGTTGGCTGAAGATCTGCAGAGAATCCAACAGGCTCCATTCTCTGGATCTGTGGAGGTGAGTTTCAAACATCTGGTTCTAGTCAACAACAAGGAGCTGATTAGATGTTTCTCCAGGTGTTGATGTGGTTTCAGAGATCCTCCTCTGATGTGGAAGCTCTTCCTCAGACGTCTGGTCCTGATGTTGTTTCTACTTGATGATGGTAAAAACATCTTCAGTTTTTATGGCAGCACCTTTTGCTCATTAGTGTTGGACTGTTGGGAGGATCCTGGCAGCGTCTCGCTGGTTCTGCGTCTTCAGAACAAGTCCAATCTCTGAGGAACGATGCAACACCTTCTCCATCACCTGCTCAGCTTTCTGCCTGGAAAACACTCAGCAGAAGCTGCGTTCAAGGGAAATGGGACATTCTGCTGTTTGTGGGTGTTTGAAACGCTTCATCAGAACAAAGTCTGTGTGTCTGTTCTGGTGAGACGATCCAAAATGGGATTAAATGTGTTTGGTGTTGGAATAAGGAGCAGTTCTGCTGTGTTTTCCACAGGCTGCATGAGTCACAGCAGCAAGATGAGCAACAATCAGTTCATTTCAAGCTGCTGGTGAATCTGACCTCAGATCTGTAGAGCATGTTTATTCACAGCAGGACGCTGACATGAAGGTTTCCTCTCTTCAGCAGAACAAAGCCAGGTTCTGTGGAGAGCCACAGCTTCTGGGTTTTGATATTCAGTCACACTTTACTGCTGCTGTCTGCAAACTGAAGCAAAGAAATGTTTCCACCAGCAAAAAGAGTTCAAGATCAACTGAATTAGAATGAAAAGCAGCAAAAATCAGCTTTAAATCCCTGCAGTTCTGGTCCAAAAACAAATGCAAAGTGTTGAGCTGCTCAGAGTTTTAAAGAGTTTGGGTCAGAAAATATCTGAAATACAGAAAAGTAAAAAAAAAAAAAACTTAAAATAAATAATAAATAAATAAAGTAACTCAGTGGGTGGAAACAATGTCTCACTTTAATACTAAGTCTTTATTTATTGAAAACACGCTATCAAAAATATTAGATTTAGGTCATAATTGTATAAATCTGTAAAACATCATTCAATAAACTACAATAAATTCACATTATATCTCTTTATTACAGATTTTGCTGCTAAACACATCCTGTAAATTTTAAGTTTCAAATAAAACTATATTGTACAGCTGCATTGTCATTTTTACTGAAATACTAATTAGAGTTGTGGTGATTTTGTTGTTTTGAGGTTATTTACCTTAAATATGTTTTAAATTAATGATTACACATAATAAAACATTCAAAACAAAAGCATTCTCAGATGAGAAATTTACAATATCAGATGATATCTGTTGTCTCATGTGTGTCTGGACTCAACAAAACGGGTCCAAACCAGAACCGGATCAAAGAACTGGTTCCACTTTTTAAACCTGGGGAATCATTTGACATTTTATTGCTGAGTTCACAGTTTCTGCTGCTAAAAGCAACAAGGAGGAAAAACAGCAAATATTCTGGTGCTGATCAGCTGATTTAGAAAACAATGTTGAGAAATGAACAAACCCAACAGAACCAGAACATCAATTCTGAAGAAAAACAAGTGCTGACAATCTCTGACTATTAATTTCTGTGCAGTTTAGACATAAAACAACAACGATCAAGAAAATAATCTGCTGGAGATTTAAAAACCAGAATCAAACTCACTGAACCTTCAGTGGATTCTGTCTATTTGGGTTTACAGAACTCAGCAGAACCTTCAACATGAACTCCAGCATGTAGCGGCTGAGTGAAGGTGGTCTGGACTCTGTGGAGGAGAGTCATGGTTTCAGAGACGCTGTAGAAGGACAGAATACCTGCTCTGTGATCCAGGTACACTCCTACTCTGGAGGAACCAGGACCTGAGATGGAGGTCCAGATGCTGTTGTGACGAAATTCATAACCTCCTTGGTAACAATTTAATGCCCAAGATTTGTCATTACATCCAAATACACATTCATTCCCTCCTCCTGCTCTGCTGATATTCTTGTATGCGACTGCTACATAAACTCTCTCTCTCCACTCCACCTCCCAGTAACAACGTCCAGTCAGACTCTCTCTACTCAGAACCTGAAGATAATCAGTGAATCTGTCTGGATGACTAGAATAAGACTGAGGTTGATCCATCAATGTCACCTTCCTGTTCCCCTCTGATAGTAACAGATTCTTGTATGCTGTGTTTGGATCCAGTGTGATTTCACATGAATATCTCAAGAATCCAGCTCTGCTCTTTGGTTCTGGTTCTGACAGTGAAACATCCACCTCAGTGAGTCTCAGTGAGATGTTTGTCCATGCGTCTCTCAGGATGTCCTGTAGTTGATCTCTGAGCTCTGACACAGCTGCTGTCACATCCTCAAAGTAGCTCAGAGGACGGATCTTGATGCTGGATGAGTGTGTAGACTCACTGAGTGCTGACAGTGAGGGGTAGTTGTGGAGAAACTGGTTGTGATCCTCTGTGTCTGAGAGCTGCTTCAGCTCAGCGTCTTTCCTCTTCAGCTCAGTGATCTCCTGCTCCAGCTTCTCCTGAAGCTCTTTGACTCGACTCCCTTCAGTTTCCTGCTGGGATCTGATCTGCTGCTCCACATCAGAGCTTCTTTTCTGGATGAGACGGATCAGCTGAGTGAAGATCTTCTCACTGTCCTCCACTGTTTTATCAGCAGAGTGCTTGATGGCCTCCAGCTCCTGTTGAAGCAGCTTCACATCTTTCTCTCTGTCCTGGATTCTCTGCTGGATGTTTTCTCGTCTCACCTCCAGCTCTCTCTGCCTCTCAGTCCTTTCTGCTGCAGCTGACACTGTGTCGTGGCCTTTATGTTCATCCATTAAACAGATAAGACAGATACACTTCTGATCAGTACGACAGAACATCTTCATCACCTCATCATGACGAGAGCAGATGTTCTCCTGGAGGTTCTTGGAGGGCTCCACCAGCTTGTGTTTCTTAAATGCAGCTGAATCATAATGAGGCTGAAGGTGTTTCTCACAGTAAGAGGCCAGACAGAATAAACAGGACTTGATGGCTTGCAGTTTTCTTCCAGAGCAGAAATCACAGGCCACATCTTCAGGTCCAGCATAGCAGAGATCAGCAGGAGCAGCTTGGAGTCCAGTCTTCTTCAGCTGCTCCACTAAAGCTGCTAACATGGTGCTTTTCTTCAGAACGGGCCTCGGTGTGAAGGTCTCCCTGCACTGAGGGCAGCTGTGGATTCCTTTCTGATCCTCTTCATCCCAGAAGTTTTTAATACACTTCATACAGTAGCTGTGTCCACAGGGAATAGTCGCCGGATCCTTCAGTAGATCCAGACAGATCGAACAGCACAAGGTTTCTCGGTCCAGCTGGTTCTGCTCCATTTCTCCTCTCGGTCACAGTGACTATGTGAGTTTCATTTCCTGAAAACAGCAACAGCTCTGAGCTCTGATCTACGAATCACGTGTCAGAGCAGAGAGGCTGCAGCCAATCAGCTTTCACCTCCAGCAGATGTTGCTCCACCCATAGACATAATATAAGAGTAGACCCCGCATTGACTGTCGCAGCCCAGGAATTACGGCAGCCATCTTGGGGCGGTCGAACTTCTACCTTATCCTGCTGATTTAAGCTGGTCAGACGAAGGATGCCTCAGCACTGTGCGGCGTTTTTCTGTTTGAATCGACGGACTATTGACGTCAGGGCTCGAGAGATAACTTTCCACAAGTAAGATGAACATATATCGTTTATATTTTTTGATTAGAATGTGATTTATCTCTATTTTTGTCCACCAACAAAAATCAAGCTAGCTAACGTTTGGTGCTGGTGTCGTGCCAAACGTGTTACTCCCGACAAAATAGGCTAATTTAAATAATGTAAGACTTCATGTAATGACAAAAGATCTCAGATATTTCCCAGCATTGATTTAGATTAACTGATGCAGGAAGGCAATTCAAGAAATAAAACAACTATTTTTGTGGTAACATTTAATAGTAAATTACATACACATTGATGTTATAACTGCATTATTTACATGTAATTCACCCTATCAAAAGTATAACACCTCTGATATCTCATAGCCAGCTTGAAATACAGACAACAGAACATCAGATCAGAAGACTTTTCAAGCTTACTCACATCTTCAGCAGTTTTTGTTCAGCTCAACAGATATATATCAAAATCTCTTGCTGAAGTAACGTAGTAAGACATTTCTAACTTTGAAAATAGTAAAATAGGAAGAAAATAAAAAAGAGGAGTGTCTACATAAAACACTGTACAAAAGATGTCAATGTTATTTTCTTCAATTTACAAATCGTTTGTTCTGTTATGAAGGTTTCCCAAAGACAAAGATATGAGAAAGAAGTGGGAAGTTTCTACAAGGAGAGAGGGATTCACTGCAAGTAATACTTCCGTGCTTTGCAGTGAGCATTTTAAAGAAGAAGATTTTGACAGGACAGGTCAGATTGTCCGACTAAAAGATAGTGTTGTTCCATCAGAATTCAACTTCCCTGCTCACCTCCAAAAAGTAGGTGTATCCCCATAAGTCTATTGCTTTCCATAAATATACATATTTTATTATCATTTACAAGACAGACTGTGGTATTTATCCCTATATTTGTTTACATATACAAGTACCTATAAACTGTAAAGTTAATCTTCATAATGCTTCTTCATTTTAGCCGGTAAAGGTCAGGACAACACTAACTTCCAGAAGAACTGAAGCTAGCCATTCTATGGTCTCTCAAGATGACCAAGAAACATTTACTCCACAGCCTCAACCTAATGATGTGAGTATTTCTATTGTAAACATTATGTAATGATGCTCATGGTCTTATTAAAATCTCACTTGTTTGTTTCTGCTCATATTAAACACACTGACAAATAAAAGCGTACACACAAACGAAGACACAAGCAGCCACAGTGGTGCTACTTTATGAAATAATGTGAGTTACACTGTAGTTATGCCAAAGTCATGCGTAAGAAGTTTATCCCTTTGTCTAATAGGATCATTGCTATGCCTTGCCGGCTTCTCGTACCGCGCTCACAGCCAAACTGAAGGAAGCCTTGGCAAGAGTGGAATGTCTGGAGCGGGAAAAGAAAAACAGCATGACCAGAGAAAAGAGGGCAAAGACCACAATTAGGTGTCTTTTGGGGGATTTGAAGGAAAAGAACCTCATTAACGAAGAGCTCAAAGAGAGGCTTGAATTCTACTCAGGTAAGAAGTAAACACACATCTTACTCCTTTTTTATCTTTCTTAGCTATATAAAGGAGAGTCTGTTAATTTTTGCCCTTAAAATTTTAGATCTTCAGATTGACTTTATGAAAAATAAGGTCCATGAGTACACAAAGGAGCACAGAGAGTTTGCCCTCACACTCCATCTGCATGGCCCAAAGGCATATAAATACCTAAGGGAGATTCAAAAATTTCCCCTTCCACATCCGCATACATTACAAAGGTAGCTCGATGTTGTCCGGTTGATATTTTTCTATATTTTAACTTTTTTATTTACTTATACAATGCGTTACATTGCTACTTCTACACTTTTTACAGGTGGCTGTGTTCAGTGGATGACAAGCCTGGGTTGAACAAAATGATGCTGGATATGCTGGAGAAAAGATGCCAGGGAGACCAGGCTAAATATGGATTTGTTGCACTGATGTTGGATGCCATGGCAATCAAGAAACACGTGCAATATAATCCCCATACCCAGTCAATGTCTGGTTTTGTCAACCCGGGGGATGGAAGCAACGAGACTGATGTTGCTGCTGAGGCTCTTGTGTTCTTGGTGGTTGGCTTGCAAGGACATTGGAAGGCTCCAATTTCATACTACCTGACCAACTCCCTGTCACCAACAAAATTACAGACAAGCATGTGTACTTTGAGAACCACAAAATGAGGGTGTCCCTGGCTGCACAAACACTGAGTCGCTCTGTGTCGGTGGCCCTCCGCACTATGACGGATCTTGAGTACACACAGTTTAAAAATTGTGAGGCAACAGCAGAATTTATTGAGGTAATGTAATTATTACAGAACCAATTAAATTTTTTTTTAAACTAATTCATTAACATTAGAATTGATCATTAGGGACAGGTATTTAATCTGAATGTCTATGAATTCATCATTCAATTATTGTTGTAGGCTGTGATATTGTATATTCTTTATAAATTCAAAAGTTTGTAGTAACATTATATATATATTTATAGATAATTGACAGGCTGTTTGACACAATGAATGGACGCAATCCTCGTGCTAAAGGATTCAAAGCTCCATTGGGTGCTTGGAATTGGATGCAGAGGAAAGCATTTCTGTCGAGAAGCAGGGAGTACTTGCTCACTTTAGTGACAAAAGGCGGAACACCCCTTCACCAATCAAAGAGGTCTATTAAAATAATGCATGAGTAGTTCTTGAATTCAGTTTGGCGATGCTCAGTTCCTTTATCCATCGAGTTTCTAAGATGGCCTGTTCACTGCATGAAGTTCATATGATGTGAATGTTTGTATTCAGTCAAACACACTGTTCAGTTTTGTTTGTCATAATTGTCTTGTCTTTAGCGTCGTGTTTCAGGTCCCAGGTTTTTCTAAAAGGTATGTATTACACAACAGAAAGTTTTTCACAGGTGTCAGAAAGATGGTATGTACAGTTTATTTATATGATTGTGTTTAAATGTGGTCCTGTAAATAGTATTTGGTGGTGATGAGTGGGGCCGTTGGCACAGAACGGCAGCCATGCTTCTGTCAGACTGACCACCTTGCAGTATGGAGAGGGTAAAACTAACGTAATTGTAAAGTGTATTAATTAGAGTGTTGAGAAAAATGTATTATACTTTATATGATATTCAGTTCAATCAAATGTTTTATTTTTGCAATATTGTAAGTTCTTCTGTTTCTATTGTCCTGTATTCAGTGTATTTCAGGTGCCAAGTTCTTCTGAAAGGTATGTATAGTATTACACAATATAAACTACAGGTAAGTTTCAAACTGTTATGTATTACATCAGTTGTTGTTCCAGTTCTTCCAGTTCCACTCTTGCATTTTTTTTATTTATTCAAGGGTTGGGGTGTCCTATGTTGCCATGATCAGAGTAAAAAAAAAGTTTTGCCTTTCTCAGGTATTTGTCTGTCATTGGCTTTGTCATCAACATCGACACATTGATGCTAATGGTTCCTGAACTGCTCCAAATTCAGCAGTACGTCCTCACATACCGGTTCAGCCAAGATCATTTGGAGCTCCTATTTAATTCAGTCAGAGCATCAGGTAAGGTTGATGTTAACTGAATAGAATAAATATTCTTAAAATGGGCTAAACGTACAGTGAATGATTTTTTTCTGGAAATGCATGTAAGAAACCTAGAATTGGTATTAGGTGACCATGTCACAATGATTAATATCTGGGACAACAGTAAATTAGAAGATTTCTGTGAAACTCAAAGCAGAAAGAAGAACGTGCACTATGCCTTTAATGGATATCTTTGTGTCTATGTCTGATGAATTGTGCATGTATTGTGTGTCTGTTTTCCATACAAGGTGGCTGGAATAACAATCCCTCTGCAAGCCAGTTCCAGTCCATCTTCCGCCGTCTGATGGTTCGGTGCGGTGTCTCACCTAGTGACACAGGAAATGTGGCACCCCAAGATAACACTGTGTCCCTGTCTGCTGTGGAGATGTCCTCTGCTGAAACTGCTGAGGATCACCCGTCTCCATTTGTCAACATTTTGGCTGTTGTGTGTGACCACAGCTATCTTCCAACTAAGTTTGGTGGTCTAGTGGAAAATGCTCTGGTCTACAGAGCAGGATTTGTAGTCCGCCAGATTCTGCGACAACTAGGCTGTGATGTGTGTCGGGCAAGTTTGATCAGAGAAGCTGTACCCTCTTCAGTTGATGAGAGCTACCACCTGCTTACTCTGAAAAACAATGGTGGCCTAGTGATTCCCTCACAAGGAACAGTGAAAGTGCTGAGGGCTGCAGAGAGGGTGATTCGCAGAGCTTCAACAAAGCAACCCCCAAAGGTGTCGACTGTCACCCACATTGTCCGTGAAGAGATTGGGACAGAGGATGTGTTCTTGCTTGGGCAACACATTGAGGACACGCAATTTGGCATTGACAACCATCATTCCAACTTGTTGTCATTGGTTGTGTCTGTATTTATGAAGATAAGGCTGCACCACATTGCCAAAGTCACCACTCATGAACTCCAGAAGGGGAACACAAGAAAAAAGCTCAGCAAAACAGTCCTTTTTCAGGGCTTTTAGCTAATATTACAGATATACATACATATATGTATGCACATACGGGGGCTGCACAGTGGCGCAGTGGGTAGCGCTGTTGCCTTGCAGCAAGAAGGTCCTGGGTTCAAGTACACCCCTGGGTCTTTCTGCATGGAGTTTGCATGTTCTCCCTGTGCATGCGTGGGTTCTCTCCAGGTACTCCGGCTTCCTCCCACAGCCCAAAAACATGACTGTTAGGTTAATTGGTCTCTCTAAATTGTCCTTAGGTGTGAGTGTGTGTGTGAATGGTTGTTTGTCCTGTTTGTCTCTCTGTGTTGCCCTGCGACATACTGGCGACCTGTCCAGGGTGAACCCCGCCTCTCGCCCAGTGACCGCTGGAGATAGACACCAGCAACCCCCGCGACCCCATGAGGGATTAAGCGGTTAGGAAAATGGATGGATGGATACATATATATATGTATATATATATATATATATATATATATATATATATATATATATATATATATATATATATATATATATATATATATATATATATATATATATATATATATATATACACACATATATGTAATATTATATATATGTCTGTGTGTTTTGTGTACTACTGTGTTTTGTATATAGTAATAAAAAAATGATTAAACTATGAGTGGCTGTTATTTGCAACATACATAAATCCTGTCAGAATATTACATTACTTTTAACCATACTAAGAATGTTTAAATGCACTGAACCATTTGGTATAATAGCTATAGTTTTAAAGTTTTCAGAAAAAACAATGTGAAAATTAGTCCAATATTCACCGAGTTATAGTTGACTAAAATTGATTCTGTGCCAGGTTAACACATTACACTGAGCAGAGCAGTCGACCGCCTCAAGATGGCGCCCATAAATCTAGTCAGCGCCCATAGGTGAGAGCGGTCGATGCGGGGTCTACTCTTTATATATGTTTATGGCTCCACCAGCTTCAAGGTGTGTCTGAGAGCAGGAAGAACAGGGAGGGTTATCAGGCTTTACAGCCTGCAGAATAAGGAGCAGAGGTCGCCTTTATAAAGCTTGCGTACGCACAAAATGGGCCTGAAACCTGTGAATCCCCCTTTCCATGCAAAATTCAGATCTATAACCAAAAAAAATCTTTACAGGAAAATGTGTGGTCCTCACGGCAGCTCTGACCCAGGTTTATAGATTGGATTGAAATGTGCTCATCATAAGTCAGAGGTATATTTACTGTTTCTGGTTATATCTGCACAATTTATTAATTACAGACTTAAATGTTATTCTTTATATATACAATGTTTCTTACCAGCAGTTTGGTTTAAGTATAGTCACGTTTATTTGGTTCAGTATATGTAGTGCCCGTATATGACCAGCAGGGGGAGCCTAGCGCCATTATGCCTTAGTAAAGAGCAGCAGAACTTCCTCCTCATTTATTCAATTATTTCCCTTTTCAGGGCTTTTACATTTGGAGGCACCGCTGTGATGGTGACTGGGAGGCTGGGACCCTACATCAGAGGAGAACACCCCACATCAAATGCTGATTTAAACCAGCAATACGCTGAAAATCTGGTCCATGCATTTGTTACTTCAAGACTGTACTTTTGTAATTCTTTACTATCAGGAAGTCCACACAATGCAGTTCAAAGCCTTCAGCTGATCCAAAATGCTGCAGCAAGAGTTCTGATTAAAATCAACAAGAGGGATCATATTTCTCCTATTTTAGCTTCCTTTAATTGGCTTTCTGTTAAATCAAGAATATAATTTAAAAAATTTCTTCTAATGTATAAAGCCCTTAATATTCAAGCTCCATCATATAATAATAATAAATAATTGAACTTTATTGATCTCACAATGGAGAAATTCACTTCTGCATCTTAACCCATCCCCTTCGGGAGCAGTGGGCTGCCACTGTGCGTCGCCTGGGGAGCAATTGGGGGTTAAGGGTCTTGCTCAGGGACCCAGAATGGCAGCTTGTGGGAGTTGAACTAAGAACCTCTGGGACTGAAGCAGCTTTCAGAAAAAGTTTTAGCTTTTATCGCTTAAATCCATCAGTTTCGTCATTCCAGAGTCTCTCCTCCTATAGACGAGGAGTTGACTGACAGCTAATATTTACTGGCAAAAACAAATTAACTACGACCACAGCTGCCATCCAGGGTTTGTGTGGAGTACTGTCAATATTTATTAAACAACTGCATTGATAAACTGACAAGCAAAACAAAACATCTTGAATGTGAATTGATGACAATAACAATAATAATAATAATAATAATAATAATAATAATAATAATAATAAATGTCTATGAAAAAACTATGCATTTAAAGTGATTGTTTTTCATATATTGTCCATCTTAGGAGACAATGGGGGAGTGTTGGCCTAGTGGTTAGAGCAGTGTGCTTGCACTCAGAGAAGGATGCAAGTACCCGGTTCGATCCCCAGTGCCTGCACTCTGCAGAGGCGTAGGAAGGTTTTAAAATGTGGGGGGGGCAAATAAGATAGATAAGGTATTATAGTCAAATGGTGAGCGAAGCAAACCAAAAAATATTTTGGGTCCATATGCAAGGAAAGTGAAATGCACCCCTATTTAACATGTTTAATGAGCATGCTGATTAAAGAAGCAACCAGTACATCTACATCTATATCAGCACTGTAGGCTTAAGAGTTATTTTTTTGAGGCACATCATTATCTTCTCAACATTTAGGAGGTATTTACCAAACAAAGAACTACCCCAAGAGGTATAGGCAACCACAGGTCATTAAACTTAATGTTGTGCATAAAATGTAAAAATACTTAATTAATTAATTAATTCTAAGAAAATTAATTAATATTTAAGAAATTAATAATTCAAATTAATACAACGTCCAATTCTAACTTTACTTCAAGGGGAAGTAACCAAACCTCAACTAGGATATAACTATGCCCTCTATTGAGCCCTCAAAGGAACTAGGTACAAAGAGTACATGGACAGGTGGTTTCAGTTTTATAGAATACAAATATTTTTGTATTATGATTTTGTAAAACATATAACGCGGATTATACAATTTCCATAATTTTGATATATAACTATTTTGGATGATAAGGAAAAACAGATAATACCAAATTTAATCTGTCAATATTTCAAAGACAAAGAACAATGTTTAAATATACAATTATTACATATTGTTCAATAAACAATAAGCTTTTTTAATTAAGAGTAATTTTCATTTGAAGGTCCTTTTATGGGGGCCGTCATCTTGGTAAAGAACAGTACTGCCTCCTCCTAGTTTGTGACGTCACTGTGCGGTATTGGCTGTAGAGCAAGTCCCAATGCCCTATCTGTCCCCTTGTAAATAAATACCGTAAAAAAATTTTAACCCCTTAAACAAAGATAGACATGGTATTAAGCGTTTAAATTTAAATTAATACTAATTTTACATTTTAGAGACATAAAAAGACAACAAATAAGCATTAAAGTACGGTTTATGGGTTGGGTTCTGCAATGTTATGAGTATAAAACTCATCTTTAGAACCAATCTCTGCTCCAAATGGTGATCTGCACCGCCTAATCTACTTTCAGCAGTTATCATCAGTTATTGCAACCGTAAACTGCAGAAAATACGGTCAGAGCGGCTCCTCCTGAGTTTACTCTGCTCCTGTCAGGAGGAGCTGCAGTGCATTATGAGGCGGAGGGATATTTCAGCGTCACTTAGTTAAGACCCCAAACAATCCCCAAAAAAACTGCAACCCGCAACTCATTAAATTTACAAGAGACTTTAGAAAAAAATAAGACCTAAGTCGTATAAAATAAGTGGGCTTCACAACAGTTAGCACTCTTTCCAAGTTCGTCGAATCCCTCCGCCGCTCTCATCGGGTAAACAAATGTTACGGCAAATTCTACATCATAAAAAAAGAAAAACCTACCGAAAATCCTCGCTCTCATGTCATCTTGAAGACATTCTTTATCCAAATGTTGGCTACAGACGACGTGTTTTCTCTCTGGCCAGAAGCACGATGGCAAATCCTCCCTCTTCACGGTGGTAATCCAGCAAAACAGCCCAAGGTGGATGATGAATGGGAAAGGTGAAAAAACTAATGTTTTTTCCACTTTTACCCGATGTATTGTTACATCCAACAGCCATGCACGTGAGCATTGTTGCTTCAACAATAGCTGTCGCGAATTTCAATGGTGAAGTCCTCTGGAAATTCCAAATAAATGTTGTTGATCGCAGCTGTGTACAACAGCTCCTACAGCTGCTAATGCGCGGCTAACTGCCGTCGGCGCTCTGCTTATCCACGTCACAGGATGTGATGTCAGGCGGCCATTACTGCCCATATTTGCTCAGTAATGGCCGCCCCCATACACAGTGATCCAGATGACAATTTATGTTTTGTTTTTTTCTTATTGATTAACGCTTCAATAATTTCCCTCTGGGATTATTAAAGTATGTCTGATTCTGAGTCTGATTAAATTCTGCTTTTTAGCAGCAGACAAAAAGCACAACTTGTTTCTACAATAAAAACCCAACTTTAACTTAAGCCTTTTTGCAAGATTTTTTTTCCACATGGGGTTTAAAAGTGAGGGAGTCATCGATCAAGATGCCCAAATATTTATATGTGTGAACCAACTCTATTTTATTTTCTCCAGAAGAGCACACTGAGGGGATCTTCAGAAGCCCCTGGAATCTGGAAAAACACATCAATTTGGTTTTATCTGTTACAAATTTAGTATTTTATAAAGAACATTTGATAGTGACAAAGGGTTTCTGTGAAAGTTCAATAGCGTTAGAAGGAGTGGCTCCAGTGCAAGAAATAACTGTGTCATCTGCATAAAAATGCTAATCTGCATCAGATACATGCTTCCCTAATTCATTTATATGAATTATGAATGAAAGAGGACCTAATACAGATCCCTGCAGCACCCCCTTGTGGATAGCTACAGTTTCAGAACAATATCGTCATATTTGATTTATTGTGTCCAGTTTATAAGATCCCTTTTGAACCAACTAACAGCTTGTTCTGAAAAACCAGTGTTGAAGTCTGACTATCAAAGTTTCATGGTCTACAGTATCAAAGGCTTTTGTCAAATCTATAAAAAGAGCTACGCAGCATTGCTTCTTGTGAAGAGCAACAATAATATTGTTAACATCCTTTAACACAGCTGTTATTGTCTTTCTAAAAGCTGACTGAAAGGATGAGATTTTATTATTGCAAGATAAAAACTCTTGTTCACCTTGAAGAGTTTCTAAAAATGTTTTGCCAGCACCAGAAGATTGGATATTGGGCTAGAATTAGTTACAATTGCTGGATCGCCACCTTTTACTTAGGAGAATACCAAGGCTGAGTTCCACATTAAAGGAATTTCCTGTTTATCCACAGTAAGATTAAAAGGGAATGCCAGGGGCTCAGCTACAAAGTCAGCTGTCATCTTTAAAACAAAGGATCTATTAGATCGGGTCCTTCATTCCATCATAAACAGACTCCTTCACTGCTTCTTTGTACGTTAAATAAATTTTGGTATTTAGCTGTTAATCCTTTCCTACTTTATTTAGCTTTCTTTTTGACACCTTGCTCTTAATTTCTTGGTTTTCTCCTTTTTTTTTGCTGTTTAAACTTTTCCCAATAAAATCACAAGTGGGAAGGCAAAACAAAAACAGGACTGATATAACAAAAACAACAATGTGAACCTAGAAAACATAAAACAATTTGAAATAGTTGAAAACCTGAAAACGAATGGAAGAGATGATAATTAACAATGTTTCCATTACATTTTGATCATTTACAACGGTCAGTATGGGAACTTCAGTTCAAGGTTAATCAGAATACACAACATGTCTCCCACAATTAAGGTAAAGTATAAGATAAGATAGGATAAGATAAGGCTTTATTGATCTCACAGTGGAGAAATTTACTTGTCACACATCGGCTTTATAGACAAAAAGAAAGGTGCCAAAAGGAGGAAAGGTGCATAAGGTATATGGTATATACAGTGTGTCCACATATGTACAGTGTATCAAAAATAAAATAAAAAAATAAAATAAAATAATATGTGTCTGTGGGTATATTTGCAAAACTGTAATCTGGCTTCTTTCTTTCTGAGTGCTCTTTTAATCCAACCTGATAGAGAACTAATTTCAATGTCTCTGAACAGCGACAGCCTACAACTTTAGAAGGTCTTGTGCTTTTTTTCTGGAAGTGATGTGTACATTTTGCACCAAAAGAAAGGACCCTCTACTTGCTGAATACTATGATGGCTGGACTTTCCCATCCTGCTTATTCTTGCATCTAAACGTTGGAACAGATGAAAGTGGCACCTTCAAGCCTCTGGAAACTGAAACAGGATCAAAAGATTTTGGAGAAGGTCCACAATTCTTCTCCTGATATCCTGGGAGATTTCTTTGAGTCTTATTCATGATTACTACAGAAGGTAGTGGTGTGTGTTTGAGGTTTTGCCTTGAAATGCATCCCCAGATGTGTCTCCTTCCACCCCAGATGTTGTGAAATAAGCAGAATTATTGTGTGTTCTTTGCTAAAATGGTTTAAAGGCAATGTGAACTTATGCTTTAGAAGAAACTAATAAAACTCTTCATTAAACTTTAGGAAAAATAAATCATTTTGTTACCCTTACTGCCCTGAAACAGAAAAAGATTTGTCAGATTTAATATCAGTGTGGTACAGACCAACTCCTTGTGTTACCCTAGAAACCTATGCAACCAGAACCTAACCTTGTTCCTGTCCTTGTTCCTCCTACAACCTCGAACCCACCAGTGAAAGACCTGGCAACCTACGCCTTGGACCTGTATCAGTAGAACTCCTGGAAACAATATCAAACCGGAGAAGAACCACGGATCATTCTGTTCAGCCCTCCTACCTGCGCTCACCTGCCTGTCCACCCTCCAACTACCAACACAGAGAAGGGAACTGGATCTGCACCAACAACCCGGACTGTTGAACAGCACCTCTTCCCCGAATTTAGCCCAAGCCACCACCTCAGTGAGTTCTACCATCAAACGTCCTTTTTCATTATTCCAAGATCAAGTTATTCCCCGTCCTCTCCTTCTCTCCCGGCAGAACCACAAGATCTCCGACCGGCAGATATTCTCGTTCATCTCCACTCTTTTCAATAAACACTTTGCATTTTACCACTGGCTTCAGTTTTTGCGCTCATTCAGAGTCACACGTTCAAAACATGACACAAGGATTTTTTTTATTGTCATACCAGTTCACCTTTTCATGTTTGTGGTACGAAATTTGAACTCAGATCCCGACTCAAGAAGCCAAATAAATAAATATAAACATGTTAAAAATTTGAGTTCAGTGGTTGGGTTGTTGGCCCAGGGCACCAAACAGGCTAGGACCGCCCCTGGATGTGAGGACCCAGAGTGGACTGGGGAAAGTTGGCTGAAGATCTGCAGAGAATCCAACAGGCTCCATTCTCTGGATCTGTGGAGGTGAGTTTCAAACATCTGGTTCCAGTCAACAACAAGGAGCTGATTAGATGTTTCTCCAGGTGTTGATGTGGTTTCAGAGATCCTCCTCTGATGTGGAAGCTCTTCCTCAGACGTCCTGATGTTGTTTCTACTTGATGATGGTAAAAACAACTTTAGTTTTTATGGCAGCACCTTTTGCTCATTAGTGTTGGACTGTTGGGAGGATCCTGGCAGCGTCTCGCTGGTTCTGCGTCTTCAGAACAAGTCCAATCTCTGAGGAGCAATGCAACACCTTCTCCATCACCTGCTCAGCTTTCTGCCTGGAAAACACTCAGCAGAAGCTGCGTTCAAGGGAAATGGGACATTCTGCTGTTTGTGGCTGTTTGAAACGCTTCATCAGAACAAAGTCTGTGTGTCTGTTCTGGTGAGACGATCCAAAGTGGGATTAAATGTGTTTGGTGTTGGAATAAGGAGCAGTTCTGCTGTGTTTTCCACAGGCTGCATGAGTCACAGCAGCAAGACGAGCAACAATCAGTTCATTTCAAGCTGCTGGTGAATCTGACCTCAGATCTGTAGAGCATGTTTATTCACAGCAGGACGCTGACATGAAGGTTTCCTCTCTTCAGCAGAACAAAGACAGGTTCTGTGGAGAGCCACAGCTTCTGGGTTTGGATATTCAGTCACACTTTACTGCTGCTGTCTGCAAACTGAAGCAAAAAAATGTTTCCACCAGCAAAAAGAGTTCAAGATCAACTGAATTAGAATGAAAAGCAGCAAAAATCAGCTTTAAATCCCTGCAGTTCTGGTCCAAAAACAAATGCAAAGTGTTGAGCTGCTCAGAGTTTCAATGAGTTTGGGTCAGAAAATATCTGAAATACAGAAAAGTTAAAAAAGCATTTGAAACATTATGCTAAAAGTCTGTTTAATGCCAACAGAAAAATAAATAAAGTGAATCAGTGGATAGAAACAATGTCTCACTTTAATATTAAGTCTTTATTTATTGAAAACACGTTATCAAAATTATTAGATTTAGGTCATAATTGTATAAATCTGTAACATTTCATTCAATAAAATACCATAAATTCACATTATATCTCTTTATTACAGATTTTGCTGCTAAACACATCCTGTAAATTTTAAGTTTCAAATAAACTTTATTATACAGCTGCATTGTCATTTTTACTGAAATACTAATTAGAGTTGTGGTGATTTTGTTGTTTTGAGGTTATTTACCTGAAAGATGTTTTAAATTAATGATTAAACATAAGAAAACATTCAAATTATGATAATTCTCAGGTGAGAAATGTTACAATATTAGATGATATCTGTTGTCTCATGTGTGTCTGGACTCAACAAAATGGGTCCAAACCAGAACCGGATCAAAGAACTGGTTCCACTTTTTAAACCTGGGGAATCATTTGACATTTTATTGCTGAGTTCACAGTTTTTGCTGCTAAAAGCAACAAGGAGTAAAAACAGCAAATATTCTGGTGCTGATCAGCTGGTTTAGAAAACAATGTTGAAAAATGAACAAACCCAACAGAACCAGAACATCAATTCTGAAGAAAAACAAGTGCTGACAATCTCTGACTATTGATTTCTGTGCAGTTTAGACATAAAACAACAATAAAAAAAAAATCTGCTGGAGATTTAAAAACCAGAATCAAACTCACTGAACCTTCAGTGGATTCTGTCTATTTGGGTTTACAGAACTCAGCAGAACCTCCAACCCAAACTCCAGCATGTAGCGGCTGAGTGAAGGTGGTCTGGACTCTGTGGAGGAGAGTCATGGTTTCAGAGACGCTGTAGAAGGACAGAATACCTGCTCTGTGATCCAGGTACACTCCTACTCTGGAGGAACCAGGACCTGAGATGGAGGTCCAGATGTTGTTGTGAACAAATTCATAACTTCCTTGGGAACAAATTAATGCCCAAGATTTGTCATTACGTCCAAATACACATTTTTTCCATCCTCCTGCTCTGCTGATATTCTTGTATGCGACTGCTACAATAACGCTCTTTCTCCACTCCACCTCCCAGTAACAACGTCCAGTCAGACTCTCTCTACTCAGAACCTGAAGATAATCAGTGAATCTGTCTGGATGACTAGAATAAGACTGAGGTTGATTCATCAATGTCACCTTCCTGTTCCCCTCTGATAGTGACAGCTTCCTGTATGCTGTGTTTGGATCCATTGTGATTTCACATGAATATCTCAAGAATCCAGCTCTGCTCTTTGGTTCTGGTTCTGACAGTGAAACATCCACCTCAGTGAGTCTCAGTGAGATGTTTGTCCATGCGTCTCTCAGGATGTCCTGTAGTTGATCTCTGAGCTCTGACACAGCTGCTGTCACATCCTCAAAGTAGCTCAGAGGACGGATCTTGATGCTGGATGAGTGTGTAGACTCACTGAGTGCTGACAGTGAGGGGTAGTTGTGGAGAAACTGGTTGTGATCCTCTGTGTCTGAGAGCTGCTTCAGCTCAGCGTCTTTCCTCTTCAGCTCAGTGATCTCCTGCTCCAGCTTCTCCTGAAGCTCTTTGACTCGACTCCCTTCAGTTTCCTGCTGGGATCTGATCTGCTGCTTCACATCAGAGCTTCTTTTCTGGATGAGACGGATCAGCTGAGTGAAGATCTTCTCACTGTCCTCCACTGTTTTATCAGCAGAGTGCTTGATGGCCTCCAGCTCCTGTTGAAGCAGCTTCACATCTTTCTCTCTGTCCTGGATTCTCTGCTGGATGTTTTCTCGTCTCACCTCCAGCTCTCTCTGCCTCTCAGTCCTTTCTGCTGCAGCTGACACTGTGTCGTGGCCTTTATGTTCATCCATTAAACAGATAAGACAGATACACTTCTGATCAGTACGACAGAACATCTTCATCACCTCATCATGACGAGAGCAGATGTTCTCCTGGAGGTTCTTGGAGGGCTCCACCAGCTTGTGTTTCTTAAATGCAGCTGAATCATAATGAGGCTGAAGGTGTTTCTCACAGTAAGAGGCCAGACAGATTAAACAGGACTTGATGGCTTTCAGTTTTCTTCCAGAGCAGGAATCACAGGCCACATCTTCAGGTCCAGCATAGCAGAGATCAGCAGGAGCAGCTTGGAGTCCAGTCTTCTTCAGCTGCTCCACTAAAGCTGCTAACATGGTGTTTTTACTCAGCTCAGGCCTCGGTAGAAAAGTTTTCCTGCACTGAGGGCAGCTGTGGATTCCTTTGTGATCCTCTTCATCCCAGAAGTTTTTAATACACTTCATACAGTAGCTGTGTCCACAGGGAATAGTCACCGGATCCTTCAGTAGATCCAGACAGATCGAACAGGACAAGGTTTCTCGGTCCAGCTGGTTCTGCTCCATTTCTCCTCTCGGTCACAGTGACTGTGTGAGTTTCGTTTCCTGAAAACAGCAACTGCTCTGAGCTCTGATCTACAAATCACGTGTCAGAGCAGAGAGGCTGCAGCCAATCAGCTTTCACCTCCAGCAGATGTTGCTCCACCAGCTTCAAGGTGTGTCTGAGAGCAGGAAGAACAGGGAGGGTTATCAGGCTTTACAGCCTGCAGAATAAGGAGCAGAGGTCGCCTTTATAAAGCTTGCGTACGCACGAAATGGGCCTGAAACGTGTGAATCCCCCTTTCCATGCAAAATTCAGATCTATAACCAAAAAAAAAAAGCTTTACAGGAAAATGTGTGATCCTCACGGCAGCTCTGACCCAGGTTTATAGATTGGATTGAAATGTGCTCATCATAAGTCAGAGGTATATTTACTGTTTCTGGTTATATCTGCACAATTTATTAATTACAGACTTAAATATTATTTTTTATATATACAATGTTTCTTACCAGCAGATTGGTTTAAGTATAGTCACGTTTATTTGGTTCAGCATATGTAGTACCCGTATATGACCAGCAGGAGCCTAGCGCCATTATGCCTTAGTAAAGAGCAGCAGAACTTCCTCCTCATTTATTCAATAGGGTGTTTTCAGCTGACGTCACGCTCACGTGACTACTCAGCGCGTCCGCCATATTGGGTGGCAGTCGTTTCGCACCGTTGACCCGCATTGTATTACGCCTTAGGCAGTATTGGAAGTGAACAATGGGGAAAACGTGTTTAATGGTTGGTTGCACGGCCCGTGGAGGTGGAGATCAACGCTCTTTCTATCGCCTACCAGCCGTAATCGTGAATCAGTGTGAAAAAACAAAACAGCTGTCTGAACAACGCCGTCACCTATGGCTGACACGGATATCCAGGTCCGATTTGGACGGTGTTAAGCTGGAATACGCCAGAGTCTGCGGTGCTCACTTTGTCACAGGTAATTAACTGTTAAGTATTTAAAACATGTAAGAAGAATATATTAATAATAGGGCTTGGGCGTTATGACTTATTACTTTCCGCGGCTGTCATGTTGACTGCCTCCGCCGCCTCTACTGCCTATTACTACCGCATACTGTAATCCCCCTCTCAGCCGTGTTTTAATTTGATTAATTTCACCTTAACTTGATTTCAACCATGGTAAACCGTTGCTGTATTGTGGGCTGTAACAGCGCAACACATGATCGCCATGGGAAAAACATAGAAAACGGGTTAACTTTCCACCGCTCTCCTGCCTGGAGGCGCAACCACGGAGAACAACTGTTAGCGATAACAAAGAGTCGTCGGCTCGCTTGGATCGCGGCTGTAAGTCGACCGATCATAACTTTCCACAGTACCCCGATGTCAATGAGAGTGTGTTCTAAACGTTTGAAACACATAGCAGCTAGTTAAAAGTACATTACATTCGCGAGTGGTTGTTAGCGCTAACGGTTAGCATGTGCTAACCCGTCTGAGCGCAGCTTACCTTTGAACGAGTTACAGAGATAACAAAGAGATCGTCGGCTCGCTTGGATCGCGGCTGTAAGTCGACCGATCATAACTTTCCACAGTATCCCGATGTCAATGAGAGTGTGTTCTAAACTTTTGAAACACATAGCAGCTAGTTAAAAGTACATTACATGCGCGAGTGGTTGTTAGCACTGACGGTTAGCAGCTACTAAACTAGCATGGGCCAGAGCCCGTCCGAGCGCAGCTTACCTTTGAACGAGTTACTGTGTTCCCACTGTTTGCTGGCTTTATGATCTGCAGCTCCTACCGGCGCCAATACGGTAAATACAACTTAATTTTGCACTGGTCATTGTTCTGCTTAAATAATTAAAGCCGCGAGCGGCGTCGATCGGCCTTGCAGCCAAGCGCCTTCGCGCACCGCCCGCCAGCCATCGCAGAAGCATGCGACACATTTGCGTCGGATTGTTTACATTTTTACCATCTTATTAAAACTCACCCGTCCACGTATGATGGCGATTTCCTTGATGTACATAACCAGATGTGAACTGGTTGTGAGCCTCTAGACCCTTGTAAGCTCTCATTTCCTCAAGAGTGTGCAGAGGGTTTTCACCGAACACCAGGTAATGCATCTGGATTACGTCTAAACAAGGCACCGTGGAGGGCATAGGGGTCCATATGGTCGATCACGGAACATTTCCTCAGATATACGTCCTTATCTGGTCGCTCTAGCGTGCTGGCGTACTTATCCATTCGCGATACGATAATACGTGTTAGACAACTAGAGATAAGGAAGTGTGCCACCCAATATGGCGGACCGGAAGTTGGCCAGTGACGTCAGTGAAAACACCCTATTATTCCCCTTTTGAGGGCTTTTACATTTGGAGGCACCGCTGGGATGGTGACTGGGAGGCTGGGACCCTACATCAGAGGACAACACCCCACATCAAATGCTGATTTAAACCAGCATTAGGCTGGTTTAAATCTTATCTGTTGGACAGATTCCAGTTTGTTCAGGTTAATAATAAATCTTCCTCAAACTCTAGGGTCACTTGTGGAGTACCACAGGGTTCAGTCTTGGACCAATTCTCTTTATTATATATATGCTTCCGATTGGCAAAATTATCAGACAGCATGGGATTAATTTCCATTGTTATGCTGATGACACTCAGCTATATTTATCCATAAATCCTGATGAATCCCAATCAATTATGTAATGATGCCCACACTGCAGCCGAAACACCGTCAACAGGGTTTATTGGAAATATGAGCTGCTATTTCCTGAGGCTGCAGCTCACGCCTCTAACAGAACTGCATGTGTTCAACCCCCGAGCTTGCGGCTAACAACAACACACGCGCACGCACGAACACCACTTCCTGGTCCTAGTCCTCCCGCTCCTGATCTCTCCGCCCACATGGCATCATAAACCTATCACATGTGGTGCGGGAGCCAGCAGCGTCAGACAAGGAAAACCCACGACGCTCACATTCAACAATAAAGGTTGTAATGCAACTCATAACAAATGCATAATGATAAGGAACCCTAGCAGAACTGAAACACAGCATCGTTACACTACCCCCCCACTACAGAGTTCCTCGCCCACGAGGGAACAAACGAAGTCATCAAACCGTCTTGGGGCCCTCCTCGCCCGCCGCGAACGAGCTACTTGAGGTGCCTCAGGCTGTACCGATGGGACATCATTCGGCAACAGCGGTATGGCCTCTGGGGAGGCTGGTGGAGCCACCGGTGACCCTGGTTGAAGACCTTCCGAGGCCTGTGGTGCAGCCCTGCCTTGATAGGGGGCCAACCTGTCTCTGTGCAGAGCTACTTTTCTCCTGTTCTGAAACATTTGCACCCTGTAAACAACCTCCCCTATGCGCTCCAACACTCTGCAGGGGCCCACCCACTGACTGTCCAGCTTCGGGCAACGGCCCTTCCTTCTCCGAGGGTTGTAAACCCAGACTAACTCCCCCGGTGCAAAGTGTCGGCCCTTAGCTCTTAAATCATAGTTCCGTTTCTGACGCACACCTGCTTGTTCCTGTTGTCTCCGAGCAAATGCATGTGCTGACTCCAACCTGTCCTGAAGTTTTCTAGCATACTCAGGACCGGCTGGGACAGCAGGTGCATCCGGAGGGCGTCCGAAAGACAGTTCAGCTGGTGTACGCAGCTCCCTCCCCAGCATGAGGAGTGACGGAGTACATGCTGTGGAGTCCTGCACAGCTGAGCGGCAGGCCATTAGCACCAATGGAAGGTGCTCGTCCCAGTCCCTCTGATGCTCAGCTGTGAGAATGGCCAGCTGCTGTCCCAAGGTGCGGTGGAGCCTTTCCACCAGCCCATCGCTCTGGGGATGTAATGGTGTTGTTTTAGTTTTCTGGATGCCAAGGCGGTTGCACATGATAGAAAACACACGTGACTCAAAATTTCTGCCCTGGTCGCTATGAATAATGTCTGGCACCCCAAACCTGCTAATAAACCCACCAACCAAGGCATCTGCCACTGTCTCTGCCTCCTGATCGGGGATCGCGTAGGCTTCTGGCCATTTTGTAAAATAGTCAATGGCTGACAGGACATAACAGTTCCCCCTGTCTGAGCGTGGCAGTGGTCCCATTACATCCACCGCCACTCTTTCCATAGGGGCCCCTACAACAAACTGTTGCAAGTGGGCGTGCGACTGACCTGTCGGCCCCTTCCGTGCAGTACAGGGGTCATAGCGGCAGCAGAAATCCTCCACGTCCCTCCTGCACCGGCCCCAGTAAAACCCCTGCCAGAGGCGGCGGAGTGTTTTTGTGACGCCAAAATGTCCGGAACCAGACGCTCCGTGCATGGCTTGCAGGACTACATCTTTCAGGCTTTTGGGCACTACAATCTGCCAACGCTCCTCCCCAGTGGCAGGGTCTTTCCATGCCCTCTGCAGCACCCCAGCTTCCAGACGTAGCGCATCAAATTTGGCCCACAATCCTTTTGTTGCTAGTGAGAGCCCAGCAACCTCCTCCCATGGTGGCTTCAGATGTCTCTCCAACCACAACAACACAGGCTGGATGTCAGGATCCTGCTCCTGTTGGTGCCTCCAGCTGTCTGTGTCGACCGCCTGCAGCTCCCTGCAGATGACTGAGCTTCCCCAACATGCTGCTGGCTGGCTCCGCTGCAGCTGTTCCTCCTCCAACCTCTCCCTCCGGTCGCAGTAACTGCATCCCTCCGCAGCACAAGGGCGACGGGAGAGGGCATCGGCGTTAGCGTGCTTGGCTCCAGCCCGGTGGACCACCGAGAAGTGGTAGGACTGCAGCTCTTCCAGCCACCGGGCTACCTGACCCTCAGGTTCTTTAAAAGACACCAGCCATTGGAGAGCAGAGTGGTCAGTCCTTATAGTGAAAGGCAGGCCACACAGGTAGTACTTAAAATGACGCAGAGAAAGCACCACCGCCAGCAGCTCCCGCCTTGTCACGCAGTAGCGCCTCTCTGCTTTGTTAAAGGCCCTGCTGAAATACCCCACCACTCTCTCCCCTTCTTTCCCCAACTGGGAAAGGACACCCCCGACCCCCACGTTACTTGCATCCGTGTCAAGAATGAAGGGAAGAGAGGGGTCAGCAGGGGCGAGCACCGGGGCCTCAGTCAGACTTTGCCGCAGACAGTCAAATGCTTCCTGGCACTGTTCAGTCCACACGTAGTCCCGGTTCTTCTGGAGGAGCTGGAACAGGGGAGCCGCTATACTCGCAAACCCCCGCACAAACCTCCTGTAGTAGGAGGCCAGGCCCAGGAAACTTTTAAGATCCCTCTGGGTTGTGGGGACTGGCCACTCTGCCACCATCTTTACTTTGTCCTCCATTGTGCTGATTCCCTCCCTTCCAACCCGGTGACCCAGAAATGTCACCTCTTGCTGCATGAAATGACATTTATCTGGGTGGAGTCTCAAGCCCGCTGCTCTAATTCTCTCCAACACCCGACGGAGTGAGGCCAGGGCTGTAGCAAAGGAGGCGCCATGGACCAGTATGTCATCCAGATACACCAGACACTCTTGGCGAGGGACGTCAGCCAGCACTCGGTCCATCAGCCTGGAAAAGGTGGCGGGTGCATTGCACAGCCCAAATGAGAGAACTTTAAACTGCCAGAGTCCCCGCCCTGTGCAAAACGCAGACTTTGGCCTGGCACTTGTTGTTAGGGGAACCTGGTAATAACCGCTGCGAAGATCCAGGGACGAGAACCAGTTAGAGCCTGACACCAGGTCCAGTGACTCGTCAACCCGAGGCAGCGGGTATGAATCCTTTTCCGTCACCCCATTCAGCGGCCTGTAATCAACACACAGGCGCCATTCTCCATTCTTTTTGGGCACCATGACAACAGCAGCTGCCCAGGGACTGTCTGAAGGTTCAATAATGCCTGCTTGCAACATGTCCGACACTGCCCTGTCGCATGCTTCCTGGCGGGCCAGGGGAAGCCGGCGTGGCCGACATTTTATCGGGGGTGCATCTCCAGTCAGAATGTCGTGCTCCACCAACTGAGTCTGGCCCACCTGGTCTTCGCTAAGAGCAAAGCTGTCCTTAAAGTCCACGAGCAGCTGCCACAGTTGTTCTTGCTGCTGGGTGTCCAAACCCCTACAGTTCTCTGCCCAGATCTTCTGCACCAAGGTCACTGATGCATCTTGTGCCACATGAGGTGCCCAAACCGGGGGCATCGGGTATGTGGGCGCAGGGGCTGTCGTGGCGGCCATCTGGTCAGCCTTAGGTGAGATCTGCTCAACATCTGCAGTCTGAGGTTCAGTGAGGCAGACCACAGGCCCTAACAGCACTGGATCAGAAACTGTGGGCAGCAGTGGGATGAGAGGACCTTCCTTAAAACTCCATGTCCCCCCTCCCAAATCCAACTGGCACCCCGCAGCCCTTAAAAAGTCCAATCCCAGTATGCACATGTCCTGCACCTCTGCTACCCACACAGGGTGAGTGATAGACCGGCCACCTACATTAACAGTCATTGTACCCCTCCCCTTCATAGGTGCAATGTCCCCTGTGACCGTGCGCAGCTGCACTGTAGTGGGCCGAATCCGAGTCCAGTCTGGCACCACATCAGGCCTCACGAGTGTTACTGTGGAACCAGTGTCAATCAGGGCTGTGCAGGGGATCCCTTCCACTGTGACAGGGATGTAACAAAAATCCCCAACACAGGTGCGGCCAACAACCGCAACCACTGCCGCTTGGTCTTGGCATGAGTCCACTTCTGGAGAAGACTGAGACAGGGCCCCCTGTCGGCGCTGGCGGGACCTGACTGCTGTCGATGAAAGTGTGGAGGCTACGGCAAGGGCCTGCGCTGCCTCCTCCATGCAGGCCCCATCTCGTTTCCCTGTTTCTTGACTGCTGTAGGACACCGCCTGAGGAGATGCCCTGGTTGGCCACAGCCCCAACAAAGGGCAGGGGAAGCAGAGGAGTCTCGCGTCGACTGCAGTGACGCTGCCCGAACCATTTCTGCCAACTCTGAGATCCAAGCAGGTTTCTCCTGGTCCAGCTCGATCCCCTCTGCAGACCTGCATGCAGGCGGTAGTCCTCTCTGGTCATCTCCAACTGCTACTCCGACCAAACACTCCCTCTCCACCGCCAGATCCAAAGCATCCTGGAGGGATTTTGGATGCATCAGCTGGACCTGCAGGCGCAGCTCCGGGGGTGACAGAGCTCTGATGAACTGATCCTTCGCCAATTCATTCTGCACACCTGACTGCATGTGTGCATACGCTCTGCGTGTGAGGCTCTCAATGTCATTAGCCAAAACACGCAAAGGTTCACCCGGCAACCTGCTCCTGCTACTGAGCTTATTTTTAAAGATGTCTGGCTGCACACATTGTCCAAACCGCCTCTTTAGCGCTCCGACTAAGGCATCATAGTCTTTTCTGTCTTCTGGACCGAGCAGCAGCAGGCAGTCCAAAGCATCATCTTGTAGGCAAAGAGCTAGCTGCAGGGCTTTATGCTCCACTGTCCATCCTCCAGCCTGCGCCAGCAGCTCAAACTGCGCATGGAAAGCCTCCCAGCTTGACCTACCGGAGTACTTGGGCGTCTTCAACGGGACAGCAATGTTACGGGCGCCGCCATCGTTGCAATAGTCACGGGCGCCGCCACATTTGTCGACCAGGTCACGCCGCGCTCCCTGTGATGGCGGGGACGACGGGCGCAGCTGCGCGCCGGCACCCAGACCGGCTTCGGTAGCCATCCTCGCCGCAGAACCGCGCAGGGAAGCCTTCGCCCGAGCAATTTTATTAAGCTCCGCACTCCATGCCTCACTGTCTTCCTCTCTCTCCAACTTAACACTCACACGGGGAAACTTGCCGTCCATGACGCTGGTGGAGGCGACGAGCTAACAGCGCTCACCCGGCTCCGCTCGTTTCGGTTTACTTCTGACACCAATGTAATGATGCCCACACTGCAGCCGAAACACCGTCAACATAGCCTCGTGAGACCATCCTGATCTCGCGAGTGTTCAAGGTTTCACCTCGCAGATCAGTCTGGATACTCTCCGTTAAAGAAAATTTGGAGCCGTTCACCAAACGAACGTCCAATCAGCGTTGGCTTTGAGGCGGTTGAGGTGTGACGTAACGGGAAGCGCGACAGTTCAGTCTAAAGAACATGGCGGCTTCAGCCGATGAAACTAGCGTTAGCGTGGCTATCGAGCAAGTTTTATGGGAATTACAGAGTATTTCTCTGCTGAGCTAACGAGCCTTTACCTGCAGCAGCAAGAGTAGCTTGGCTTGTGGTTGTGTTTTTGTCGTCGCTCTGTTACGAGCGACGACGAATCTGATTGGTTTATTTGGCCCGTCTATCACCAACATAGGCCAATCAGCTAACCAGTATTTTCGCCCCTTCCCAAAATTACTTCAACGGAAGGTTTCCAGATGGATATGCGGAGCAAATCTATCTGGCAGAGCCAGGTTACCGTCAACAGGGTTTATTGGAAATATGAGCTGCTATTTCCTGAGGCTGCAGCTCACGCCTCTAACAGAACTGCATGTGTTCAACCCCCGAGCTTGCGGCTAACAACAACACACGCGCACGCACGAACACCACTTCCTGGTCCTAGTCCTCCCGCTCCTGATCTCTCCGCCCACATGGCATCATAAACCTATCACATGTGGTGCGGGAGCCAGCAGCGTCAGACAAGGAAAACCCACGACGCTTTCATTCAACAATAAAGGTTGTAATGCAACTCATAACAAATGCATAATGATAAGGAACCCTAGCAGAACTGAAACACAGCATCGTTACAATTACTTTGACTGCAGGCATGTCTTGATGACATCAAAAGCTGGATGACTTTAAATTTCCAGAAGTTGTAATCCTCAAAAAATAAACTTCTTAACCAATAGCTTCATCTGGATGGCATTAACTTGGCCTCTGGTAATAAAATAAAAAATCTTGGTATTATTTTTGACCAAGACATGTCATTTAAATCCCATATTAAACAGGTTTTCAGAGTTTCCTTTTTTCACCTCAGGAATATCGCCAAAATGAAAAACATTCTGTCCAGGAGTGATGCTGGAAAACTGGTCCATGCATTTGTTACTTCAAGGCTGGACTATTGTAATTCTTTACTATCAGGAAGTCCACACAATGCAGTTCAAAATCTTCAGCTGATCCAAAATGCTGCAGCAAGAGTTGTGATGAAAATCAACAAGAGGGATCATATTTCTCCTATTTAGCTTCCTTTAATTGGCTTTCTGTTAAATCAAAAATAGAATTTAAAATTCTTCTTCTAACGTATAAAGCCCTTAATAATCAAGCTCCATCATATAATAATAATAATAAATAATTGAACTTTATTGATCTCACAATGGAGAAATTCACTTCTGCATCTTAACCCATCCCCTTGGGGATGGGGATGCAAGTACCCGGTTCGATCCCCAGCGCCTGCACTCTGGGTCCCTGAGCAAGACCCTTAACCCCAGATTGCTCCCTAGGGCGCCGCTCATGACAGCCCACTGCTCCCCAAGGGTGATGGGTTAAAAGCAGAGAGCAAATTTTGTTGTAATATATGTTTCAATGACAATAAAGATGATATTACTATCTTTTTTTGCCCTGAGAGCACTGCAGCATATAAATCAATTCTGTACTTAACATTCATAACTGGAGTTTAAATCCCAGAACCAAACAATGTGGGTTTACAGAAATATTAATCCTTAAATATTCTTTTTTCTTATCCCAAATAAAGTAGATTTCCAAAAAGTTAAGATTTCAGGGGAGAACCACATTTCTCTTCAAGTTTATTTACCATTAAACCACTTTTGCAACCTGGAATTGATTGGATATAAAGGTTGCTTTCTAAAATGTACTTACTTAACTTAAATGATACTTCCTAAACATCACAGGTTACTTTCTAAACCTGGTAACTTTCTAAAACTTACAGGTTACTTTCTAAAATGTACACGTTGCTTTATAAAATTTACAGGTTACTTTTTAAAATTAACAGGTTGTTTCCTAAAACTTACATGTAACATTCTAAAACGTACATGCTACTTTCTAAAACCTGCATGTTACCTTCTAGAATGTACATGTTACTGTCTAGAATATACAGGTTAATTTGTAAAACTTTCTGTTACTTTCTAAAACTTGCATGTTAAAAATGTCCTCACAGACATTTTTAACACCTCGCTGGACCAAGCCACAGTGCCAGCATGCTTCAAGTCTGCCTCCATCATTCCGGCACCAAAGAAACCTCAAATCACCTGTTTCAACGACTATCGGCCTGTTGCACTGACTCTCATCATGATGAAGTGCTTTGAAAGGCTGGTAAAGGAACACATCGTCTCTAGTCTCCCCCCAACACTCGACCCGTTCCAGTTTGCCTACCGGCGGAACCGCTCCACTGAGGACGCCATCTCCTCTGCTCTTCACCTGAGTTTGGCACACCTGGAGGAGAAGAACACGCACGTGCGGATGCTGTTCCTGGACTTCAGTTTGGCGTTTAACACCACCATCCCACAGCATCTGGTGGGAAAACTGAAACATCTGGGCTTCAGCACACCCCTTCGAAACTGGCTGCTAGACTTCCACATCAACAGACCCCAGTCGGTCCGGGTCGGACAGAACACCTCTGATGTCGACTTCAGGAAGAACCAGCCTCACCACACTCCACTGCTCATCAACAGCTCAGCTGTGGAGGTGGTCAGCAGAACCAAGTTCCTGGGTGTGCACATCACGGACAACCTCAGCTGGTCTGTGAACACCACGTTACTGGTGAAGAGGGCACAGAAGCGATTGTACTTTCTGAGGAGGATGAGGAGAGCCCACCTGCCCCCGCCCATCCTCATGACCTTCTACAGAAGCACAATAGAGAGCATTCTGACCAGCTGTCTCTCTGTGTGGTGTGGAGGCTGCAGTGCCTCCGACTGGAAGAACGTGAGGAGAGTGGTGAGGACAGCAGAAGGGATCTTCGGTGCTCCTCTTCCCTCCATAAAAGACATTTCAAGTCTGAAATCCTGAAAATTAGTGCAATTTACTGTGATTTTTCAAGCTGTATGCAAACAAAATTTCGTTTTGTACGCACTTTGTGCTTACAAAATGACAAATAAAGCTATCTATCTATCTATCTATCTATCTATCTATCTATCTATCTATCTATCTATCTATCTATCTATCTATCTATCTATCTATCTATCTATCTATCTATCTATCTATCTCAGCGCTGTGTGTCCCGAGCCCGAAACATCATCAGGGACCCCTCACACCCCCACCATGGACTGTTCTCCCTGCTGCCCTCTGGGAAGAGGTTCCACAGCATCCGCTGCAGGTCCACCAGGTTCTGCAAAAGCTTTTTCCCTGCTGCCATCAGACTGTTGAACTGCTGCTGAACTGCTGAACTATAACCCATAAACTGGAACATCTGGGCTTCAGCACACCCCTTCGAAACTGGCTGCTAGACTTCCACATCAACAGACCCCAGTCGGTCCGGGTCGGACAGAACACCTCTGATGTCGACTTCAGGAAGAACCAGCCTCACCACACTCCACTGCTCATCAACAGCTCAGCTGTGGAGGTGGTCAGCAGAACCAAGTTCCTGGGGGTGCACATCACGGACAACCTCACCTGGTCTGTGAACACCACGTTACTGGTGAAGAGGGCACAGAAGCGATTGTACTTTCTGAGGAGGATGAGGAGAGCCCACCTGCCCCCGCCCATCCTCACGACCTTCTACAGAAGCACAATAGAGAGCATTCTGACCAGCTGTCTCTCTGTGTGGTGTGGAGGCTGCAGTGCCTCCGACTGGAAGAACGTGAGGAGAGTGGTGAGGACAGCAGAAGGGATCTTCGGGGCTCCTCTTCCCTCCATAAAAGACATTTCAAGTCTGAAATCTTGAAAATTAGTGCAATTTACTATGATTTTTCAAGCTGTATGCAAACAAAATTTCGTTTTGTACGCACTTTGTGCTTACAAAATGACAAATAAAGCTATCTATCTATCTATCTATCTATCTATCTATCTATCTATCTATCTATCTATCTATCTATCTATCTATCTATCTATCTATCTATCTATCTATCTATCTATCTATCTATCTATCTATCTATCTATCTATCTATCTATCTATCTATCTATCTATCTCAGCGCTGTGTGTCTCAAGCCCGTAACATCATCAGGGACCCCTCACACCCCCACCATGGACTGTTCTCCCTGTTGCCCACTTGGAAGAGTCTTCAGCTGATCCAAAATGCTGCAGCAAGAGTTCTGATTAAAATCAACAAGAGGGATCATATTTCTCCTATTTTAGCTTCCTTTAATTGGCTTTCTGTTAAATCAAAAATAGAATTTAAATTCTTCTTCTAATGTATAAAGCCCTTAATAATCAAGCTCCATCACATAATATTAATGAATAATTGAACTTTATTGATCTCACAATGGAGAAATTCACTTCTGCATCTTAACCCATCACCTTGGGGAGCAGTGGGCTGCCACTGTGCGGCGCCTGGGGAGCAATTGGGGGTTAAGGGTCTTGCTTAGGGACCCAGAATGGCAGCTTGTGGGAGTTGAACTCAGAACCTCTGGGACTGAAGCCCTAATAGCAGCCTGTGATGGTGGTTTGACAGGCTTTTAGACAGAGGAGTCCTTATTCTAGAAGAAATCTAATCTGTTACTGTGACTCAGCAGCTTTCAGAAAGAGTTTTAGCTTTTATCGCTCAAATCCATCAGTTTCGTCATTCCAGAGTCTCTCCTCCTATAGACGAGGAGTTGACTGACAGCTAATATTTACTGGCAAAAACAAATTAACCACGACCACAGCTGCCATCCAGGGTTTTGTTTCAGCTGTTTGTTAATTTTGATTTATTAGTTAACTCTCCGGTCTTTAAAATCAGTTTTGGTTTTGGGCTCTTTCTTGTTTGGTTTCTATTATAGCTTGTGTGTGTTGTGTTTAGTCTTAGGTTTAGGTTCTGTATTAGTTTTGGTTTATGGAATAGGTTAGATTTTATTGTAGTTTGATTTTATTTATGTTTCCAGTTCAGTTCTGTCTCTTCCCAGCAATCTGCCAGCTCACTCAATCTGTTTATCTGTCACTCCCCGAACACCAGTCACAGGCCAATCAGTTCAGTTCAGTTCAGTAACTGAACTGAACTTCAGTTACCACCTTTCCTTTGATTATTTCCACCTGTCACTTGTAATTAGTCTTCACTCCTGTTCACCTGCTCACTCCCCTATATAGTCCTGCCACAAACCTCTGCAATATGCCAGATCAATTCGAGCCACTTGGTGAGTCTTATCCAGCGTTCTTTTTCTGGTAGCCCTGTTGATACCGACCCGATTGCCTTTTTGATTCTGAGCCAGCCTGATCCCTGAACCTGATTTTCTTGCCCTGTATGATTGCTTACCTGTTGTTCTGACCTGGACCTGCCTTGGGATATTTTGAGTTTTGCCTTAGCCTTGTCTGTACTTCTGCCTTTTTGGATTGCCATTTTGTGTACCGGATTTTGGACTGCCTTTTTGACCACTGTGCATTGCCTGTCCCTGTTTATTAATAAATCCTGTTTTTGCTTAAAACCTCTCTTGTCTGGCTGAATACTGGGTCCTCTGTCTCTGGTTCGTGACAGGTTTGTGTGGAGTACTGTCAATATTTATTGAACAACTGCATTGATAAACTGACAAGCAAAACAAAACATCTTGAATGTGAATTGATGACAATAATAACAATAATGGTGATAATAATAATAATAATAATAATAAACGTCTATGAAAAAACTATGCATTCAAAGTGATTGTTTTTCATAAATGGTCCATCTTAGGAGACAATAGGGGAGTGTTGGCCTAGTGGTTAGAGCAGTGTGCTTGCACTCAGAGAAGGATGCAAGTACCTGGTTCGATCCCCAGCGCCTGCACTCTGCAGGGGTGTAGGAAGGTTTTAAAATGTGTGTGTGTGTGTGTGTGTGTGTGTGTGTGGGGGGGGGCAAATAAGATAAACTTAAGGCTGTGCATAAAATGTAAAAATACTTAATTAATCAATTCATATTTAAGAAATTAATAAATCAAATTAATACATGGTCCAATATAACTTTACTTCAAGGGGAAGTAACCAAACCTCAACTAGGATATAACTATGCCCTCTATTGAGCCCTCAAAGGAACTAGGTACAAAGACTACATGGACAGGTGGTTTCAATTTTATAGAATACAAATATTTTAGTACTATGATTTTGTTAAACATATAACGCGGATTATACAATTTCCATAATTTTGATATATAACTATTTTGGATGATAAGGAAAAACAGATAATACCAAATTTAATCTGTCAATATTTCAAAGACAAAGAACAATGTTTAAATATACAATTATTACATATTGTTCAATAAACGATAAGCTTTGATCATTTGACATTTTATTGCTGAGTTCACAGTTTTTGCTGCTAAAAGCAACAAGGAGGAAAAACAGCAAATATTCTGGTGCTGATCAGCTGGTTTAGAAAACAATGTTGAGAAATGAACAAACCCAACAGAACCAGAACATCAATTCTGAAGAAAAACAAGTGCTGACAATCTCTGACTATTGATTTCTGTACAGTTTAGACATAAAACAACAACGATCAAGAAAATAATCTGCTGGAGATTTAAAAACCAGAATCAAACTCACTGAACCTTCAGTGGATTCTGTCTATTTGGGATTACAGAACTCAGCAGAACCTTCAACATAAACTCCAGCATGTAGCGGCTGAGTGAAGGTGGTCTGGACTCTGTGGAGGAGAGTCATGGTTTCAGAGACGCTGTAGAAGGACAGAATACCTGCTCTGTGATCCAGGTACACTCCTACTCTGGAGGAACCAGGACCTGAGATGGAGGTCCAGATGTTGTTGTGACGAAATCCATAACCTCCTTGGTAACAATTTAATGCCCAAGATTTGTCATTATATCCAAATCTACATTCATTCCCTAATCCTACTCTGCTGATATTCTTGTATGCGACTGCTACAGAAACTCTCCCTCTCCACTCCACCTCCCAGTAACAACGTCCAGTCAGACTCTCTCTACTCAGAACCTGATAACAACCAGTGAATCTGTCTGGATGACTAGAATAAGACTGAGGTTGAACCATAAATGTCACCTTCCTGTTCCCCTCTGATAGTAACAGCTGACTGTTTGCTGTGTTTGGATCCAGTGTGATTTCACATGAATATCTCAAGAATCCAGCTCTGCTCTCTGGTTCTGGTTCTGACAGTGAAACATCCACCTCAGTGAGTCTCAGTGAGATGTTTGTCCATGCGTCTCTCAGGATGTCCTGTAGTTGATCTCTGAGCTCTGACACAGCTGCTGTCACATCCTCAAAGTAGCTCAGAGGACGGATCTTGATGCTGGATGAGTGTGTAGACTCACTGAGTGCTGACAGTGAGGGGTAGTTGTGGAGAAACTGGTTGTGATCCTCTGTGTCTGAGAGCTGCTTCAGCTCAGCGTCTTTCCTCTTCAGCTCAGTGATCTCCTGCTCCAGCTTCTCCTGAAGCTCTTTGACTCGACTCCCTTCAGTTTCCTGCTGGGATCTGATCTGCTGCTTCACATCAGAGCTTCTTTTCTGGATGAGACGGATCAGCTGAGTGAAGATCTTCTCACTGTCCTCCACTGTTTTATCAGCAGAGTGCTTGATGGCCTCCAGCTCCTGTTGAAGCAGCTTCACATCTTTCTCTCTGTCCTGGATTCTCTGCTGGATGTTTTCTCGTCTCACCTCCAGCTCTCTCTGCCTCTCAGTCCTTTCTGCTGCAGCTGACACTGTGTCGTGGCCTTTATGTTCATCCATAAGGCAGAGACTAACAGATACACTTCTGATCAGTACGACAGAACATCTTCATTCACCTCATCATGACGAGAGCAGATGTTCTCCTGGAGGTTCTTGGAGGGCTCCACCAGCTTGTGTTTCTTAATGCAGCTGAATCATAATGAGGCTGAAGGTGTTTCTCACAGAAAGAGGCCAGACAGAATAAACAGGACTTGATGGCTTTCAGTTTTCTTCCAGAGCAGAAATCACAGGCCACATCTTCAGGTCCAGCATAGCAGAGATCAGCAGGAGCAGCTTGGAGTCCAGTCTTCTTCAGCTGCTCCACTAAAGCTGCTAACATGGTGCTTTTTCTTCAGAACGGGCCTCGGTGTGAAGGTCTCCCTGCACTGAGGGCAGCTGTGGATTCCTTTGTGATCCTCCTCATTCCAGAAGTTTTTAATACACTTCATACAGTAGCTGTGTCCACAGGGAATAGTCACCGGATCCTTCAGTAGATCCAGACAGATCGAACAGGACAAGGTTTCTCGGTCCAGCTGGTTCTGCTCCATTTCTCCTCTCGGTCACAGTGACTGTGTGAGTTTCATTTCCTGAAAACAGCAACAGCTCTGAGCTCTGAGCTACGAATCACGTGTCAGAGCAGAGAGGCTGCAGCCAATCAGCTTTCACCTCCAGCAGATGTTGCTCCACCAGCTTCAAGGTGTGTCTGAGAGCAGGAAGAACAGGGAGGGTTATCAGGTTTTACAGCCTGCAGAATAAGGAGCAGAGGTCGCCTTTATAAAGCTTGTGTACGCACGAAATTGGCCTGAAACGTGTGAATCCCCCTTCCCATGCAAAATTCAGATCTATAACCAAAAAAAAAAAAAGCTTTACAAGAACATGTGTGATCCTCACGGCAGCTCTGACCCAGGTTTATAGATTGGATTGAAATGTGCTCATCATAAGTCAGAGGTATATTTACTGTTTCTGGTTATATCTGCACAATTTATTAATAACAGACTTAAATGTTATTCTTTGTATATACAATGTTTCTTACCAGCAGTTTGGTTTAAGTATAGTCATGTTTATTTGGTTCGGCATATGTAGTGCCCGTATATGACCAGCAGGGGGAGCCTAGCGCCATTATGCCTTAGTAAAGAGCAGCAGAACTTCCTCCTTATTTATTCAATTATTTCCCCTTTTCAGGGCTTTTACATTTGGAGGCACCGCTGGGATGGTGACTGGGAGGCTGGGACCCTACATCAGAGGAGAACACCCCACATCAAATGCTGATTTAAACCAGCATTAGGTTGGCTTAAATCTTATCTGTCGGACAGATTCCAGTTTGTTCAGGTTAATAATAAATCTTCTTCAAACTCTAGGGTCACTTGTGGAGTACCACAGGGTTCAGTCCTTGGACCAATTCTCTTTATTATATATATGCTTCTGATTTGCAAAATTATCAGACAGCATGGGATTGATTTCCACTGTTATGCTGATGACACTCAGCTATATTTATCCATAAATCCTGATGAATCCAATCAGTTACTTTGACTGCAGTCATGTCTTGATGCCATCAAAAGCTGGATGACTTTAAATTTCCAGAATTTGTAATCTTTGGACCAGAGTCCTCAAAAAAAAAAACTTCTTAACCAATAACTTCATCTGGATGGCATTAACTTGGCCTCTGGTAATAAAGTAAAAAATCTTGGTGTTATTTTTGACCAAGACATGTCATTTAAATCCCATATTAAACAGGTTTCCAGAGTTTCCTTTTTTCACTCTAGGAATATCGCCATAATTAGAAACATTCTATCCAGGAATGATGCTGAAAAACTAGTTTATGCATTTGTTACTTCAAGGCTGGACTATTGTAATTCTTTACCATCAGGAAGTCCACAAAATGCAGTTCAAAGTCTTCAGCTGATCCAAAATGCTGCAGCAAGAGTTCTGATGAAAATCAATAAGAGGGATCATATTTACTCCTATTTTAGCTTCCTTTAATTGGCTTTCTGTTAAATCAAGAATGGAATTTAAAATTCTTCTTCTAATGTATAAAGCCCTTAATAATCAAGCTCCATCATATAATAATAATAAATAATTGAACTTTATTGATGGAGAAATTCACTTCTGCATCTTAACCCATCCCCTTGGGGATGGGGATGCAAGTACCCGGTTTGATCCCCAGCGCCTGCACTCTGGGTCCCTGAGCAAGACCCTTAACCCCAGAACGCTCCCCGGGCGCCGCTCATGGCAGCCCACTGCTCCCCAAGGGTGACGGGTTAAAAGCAGAGAACAAATTTCGTTGTAATGTATGTTTCAATGACAATAAAGATGATATTACTATCTTTTTTTTGCCCTGGGAGCACTGCAGCATATAAATCAATTCTGTACTTAACATTTATAACTGCAGTTTAAATCCCAGAACCAAACAATGTGGGTTTACAGAAATATTAATCCTTAAATATTCTTTTTTTTTTATCCCAAATAAAGTAGATTTCCAAAAAGTTAAGATTTCAGGGGAGAACCACATTTCTCTTCAAGTTTATTTACTATTAAACCACTTTTGCAACCTGGAATTGATTGGATATAAAGGTTGCTTTCTAAAATGTAAAGGCTACTTTATAAACCATACAGGTTATATTCTAAAACCTGCAGTTTACTTTCTACAACATACAGATTACTTTCTAAAACTTAAATGATACTTCCTAAACATCACAGGTTACTTTCTAAACCTGGTAACTTTCTAAAACTTACAGGTTACTTTCTAAAATGTACACGTTGCTTTATAAAATTTACAGGTTACTTTTTAAAATTAACAGGTTGTTTCCTAAAACTTACATGTAACATTCTAAAACGTACATGCTACTTTCTAAAACCTGCATGTTACTTTCTAGAATGTACATGTTACTGTCTAGAATATACAGGTTAATTTGTAAAACTTTCTGTTACTTTCTAAAACTTGCATGTTAAAAATGTCCTCACAGACATTTTTAACACCTCGCTGGACCAAGCCACAGTGCCAGCATGCTTCAAGTCTGCCTCCATCATTCTGGTGCCAAAGAAACCTCAAGTCACCTATTTCAACGACTACCGGCCTGTTGCACTGACTCTCATCATGATGAAGTGCTTTGAAAAGAGATATAAGATAAGCTTTATTGATCTCACAGTGGAGAAATTCACTTGTCCCATCGGCTCAATAGTCAAAAGTCAGAAGAAGGTGTCAAAGTAGGTAAGTAGAATCAGTTAGATACAGTTATACAGCTATATACAATATACAATATACAATTCTGTACACTCCTATGTATAAATATGTTATTGCACATATGTTATTATACAGTTTATACAGGACTATTGCACAGGCTTATTGCACAGTTTATACAGTTTATACAGGATTATTGCACAGGCTTAATGCACGGATTATAGCTGGTGAAAGAACACATCGTCTCTAGTCTCCCCCCAACACCCGACCCATTCCAGTTTGCCTACCGGCGGAACCGCTCCACTGAGGACGCCATCTCCTCTGCTCTTCACCTGAGTTTGGCACACCTGGAGGAGAAGAACACGCACGTGCGGATGCTGTTCCTGGACTTCAGTTTGGCGTTTAACACCACCATCCCACAGCATCTGGTGGGAAAACTGAAACATCTGGGCTTCAGCACACCCCTTCGAAACTGGCTGCTAGACTTCCACATCAACAGACCCCAGTCGGTCCGGGTCGGACAGAACACCTCTGATGTCGACTTCAGGAAGAACCAGCCTCACCACACTCCACTGCTCATCAACAGCTCAGCTGTGGAGGTGGTCAGCAGAACCAAGTTCCTGGGTGTGCACATCACGGACAACCTCAGCTGGTCTGTGAACACCACGTTACTGGTGAAGAGGGCACAGAAGCGATTGTACTTTCTGAGGAGGATGAGGAGAGCCCACCTGCCCCCGTCCATCCTCATGACCTTCTACAGAAGCACAATAGAGAGCATTCTGACCAGCTGTCTCTCTGTGTGGTGTGGAGGCTGCAGTGCCTCCGACTGGAAGAACGTGAGGAGAGTGGTGAGGACAGCAGAAGGGATCATCGGGGCTCCTCTTCCCTCCATAAAAGACATTTCAAGTCTGAAATCCTGAAAATGAGTGCAATTTACTGCGATTTTTCAAGCTGTAAGCAAACGAAATTTCGTTATGTATGCACTTTGTATGGAGCCCTAGAGGGGTCATCGCAAAATGTTTTGCATGTTGAGAGAATGTGTGCTCGTTTTACTATATTGTGTGCACAATTTACCATATTGTGCTCTCGTTTTAAGCATAGTAAAACGAGGGCACAATTTATTAAACAAGAGCACAATTTAGTGAACATGGTTACAGAACATTGTGTGCACGATCTACTTAAACGTGGCCACAAAATGTAAAACGTGCACTCGATATTGTCTTGACACATGTAAACATGATCACGTTATAGTAATATTCAAGATCTCGATCTACCGAGGGCTCAATTAAAGGAAACGTGCTCACAAATTAACACGACCTGAAAAAAAATATCACTTAAAGTGATCTATCTATCTATCTATCTATCTATCTATCTATCTATCTATCTATCTATCTATCTATCTATCTATCTATCTATCTATCTATGCGCTGTGTGTCTCAAGCCCGTAACATCATCAGGGACCCCTCACACCCCCACCATGGACTGTTCTACCTGCTGCCCTCTGGGAAGAGGTTCCGCAGCATCCGCTGCAGGTCCACCAGGTTCTGCAAAAGCTTTTTCCCTGCTGCCATCAGACTGTTGAACTGCTGCTGAACTGCTGAACTATAACCCATAAACTCTGCACAACATTCGCATATTTGCACATTTTTGCATCACTGCATCTCCATCTAGCATTACAAATGCTGCCGAACTCTCAGTTTTTAAAAGCATTCTTGCACAAATGCCCTTTGCACAATCACATTCTGTACATACAAATGGTTTTTAAAAATACTCACCTGTACACTGTGACTTTCTCCTGCACTGTTTACATTTCAATTGTTTTACCTTTAATTCACTGCTGCACCTTATACTGTATTTTAAATCTACTGTAATTTACAAGCTGTATTCTTGCACAAATGCCCTCTGCAAAATCAATTCTGCACATACAAATGGTTTTAAAAATACTCACCTGTACACTGTGACTTCTCCTGCATTGTCTACATTTAAATTGTTTATTTTTAAATCACTGCTGCAACTTGTACTGTAATTTAATTTTTACTGCAATTTACAAGTTGTATGCAACAAAATTTTGTTCTGTACGCACTCTGTGCATACAAAATGACAAATAAAGTTGTCTAAGTCTAAGTCTAAGTCTAAGCAAAACATTATCTTGGATGCACACATCTGGTTTCACCTGTATGTGGAAACAAAAATTTTTTTCACTGATCGAAATAGGTTTGTAGGGACATATGATGTTTTTTAAAAAAAACTTATTTTAAGTGCAGAAGCACTTAAAAGAAGAACTGATAAAAACATCCTTGCTGCACATTGTCCAAGTGAAAAACAAATCGAGATGATACCCATTGTGTTACAACGTCCGAGAGGAACTGTCAAAAGAAGCAAAGATCAGCACATTGGGGGGGAAAGATGAAACTGTTCCCTGATTGCTTAAATATTGTGTAATATTTCTGCAGAAACAAGAAGTGTTCAAAATCCTGGAATCTAATCTAAATGTGGTGAAATAATATGAAAAACATCCAGCTAGAGCTTAAACACCAGGCACACTTAGCACCAGGTATGAAATAGTAGCTCTGCCAATGATTTACCATTCAAACATATGTCTATACTAAAAACTATATCAGTCTTATTGAATAAAACAATTTTGATCAACCTCAGTTCTATCATAAATCTTCCTCTCTTTTTCCAGTAAGCCTAAACTGAACAATGTGCACAAAGAAATGAGAAATAAAATAATTGAACACTTCAATAGAAAACGAAAACCATACACTGGGTCTACTCACTAAATGAAACTATAATAAACATATAAGTAATCACATCAATTGAATTAAATTATTATTTTAGAGATGAAACCAGGCATCAATGAACAAACATGAAATCTAAACCCTTAAAGGGGACATATCATGCAAAATCCCCTTTTTAGTGGACTTTGTTCTATATTTGTTTTTCAATTTTATCTGTTTTATGTTTTTGAACAATTATGTCACAAAAATACTTCATAGACTTCTGGCAAACTAATTTTGTGAATCCGCCATTTTTATTTCTCCAGGTGACTTTGTAGCGCAAACTGAAAGATGCTAAAGCTACAAGCAGATAAGTCATCAATTGTTCATTACACAGTCTCTCCGGAAAAACTACAAAAATGGCCGCTCAATGGCCCTTAAGCTGACGTTTCAGCATGGTCGCCATCTTGGATGGGTCTCTCACATGCCATCAGTGCATTTATTTGTACTGAGGAAGCTGTTTGCCCAACATAAAAAAAAAAAATCATAACTCCCTGAATATTTACCCAATTTTCACACGGTTTGGTTTGTTAAAAACGGTGTGGTTATGATACAGGACCCTGTCACATGTAAAAAAAAATATGGTTTCATGATGGAATACATTGTTTTATGGTCTTTAACAAAGACAAACAGTGGTATGGCATATTAATGTATAAATAAATACACAATTTCATACTCAAATAGGCCTAAATAGGTCTATTTCAAACAAAGAACTTTGTTTTATGCTACTTAACAAAGAGTGATATGGTACAGCATATTATTACATATGTAGACATATGTGCTTTCATGCTGAAATACTTTGTTATGTGCTCTTAAACAGACTTATGGTATAACATAATGTATAAATTAATCCATTTTATATTTTAATAAAGAAACAAGTTGGATTGTTGATTTAAATTTATTTCACTCTCTCTCACACACGTACAATCTTGAGCCTTTTCTAAACACTAAAAATTATTTCTTCTTATACCGCGGTCTGGCTGAATACTCAATTCTGATTGGCCGCAGGCTGTCAGTTAAAAAGTATTACAGGACACCTCTAAAAAAGCTCCGGTCAAATAGCCTGAGTGTCCTTAATTATTGCACTGGCTCAAACGTTAGCTGGTAAGAGTAAGACCACTGATGAATGGTTACCTTAGCAATGCGTCACAATGAAAGATATTAAATAGTCCTCTCAGCCGCTTCTTGTGAAAAACGTCTGATTTTAACAGTGAAAAAAAATTAAGTATTTATAATTAAGTATTCATTTATTTCATAAGTGACCATGGTATAAGCGGGACATTATCAGAAATGGTTCATGCCTCTGCGTCATCCATTCATTTTGGATAATGGACACCTCGTTGGGCATTATCCCTTACATTTGTTTCCTTCTTGCGCATGCACACATGCATACGCAGTTTTTTAAAGGCCTGGAGAAGTGTTCTTTAAAATTTACAGGTCATTCCAGTGTCTTACACTACCCTACTTGCAACTGGTGCTGCAAGACCCTTGAAAAAAAGGGTCTTACCAGCGTCTTACCTGTGCTGGCACACTGTAACTCTAGAGTACTTCATTTTGCAATGTGATGCCGCCTTAGTTTGTGAAATACAGAGACAACAAATTAATTTTCATGAAATTATGGTCCATGGATTGGGCTTCTGCATTGTTCTCACCAAGTAAAAACACGTCATCAGAGCCAACCTCAGCCCAAAGTGGTGATCTGCGCTACGTGATCTACTTTCAATAGCTATCCCCAGTTATTGCAACCAAAAGCTGCAGGCAAAGTTGCTCCCTCTTTATTTATTCCTGTCAGCTCCTGCGCCAGCCTACAATAGGAAAGACCCATCCAATATGGCGGCGACACAGGATGCGCTCCAGCACGTAATGAGGAATCTACGTATAGGATGTCTGTGAGTAGCACGCTTTACGACCTGGAGGGGGGGTGGAGTTTGAAGTGCCTCCTTTAGATTTAAAGAGACAGCACCAAAACGAGTTGCTGTTTTGGTGCTGAGAACAGGGGTAAAAACGAGGAACGTGGGGGGCAAATTAACGAGGAATTCATACCAGAGCATTGTGGTTTCATGTTACCTAGACCACAACTGAATTATTTAAATGTGAAAAGGAAGAAATTAAAAGCATGATATGTCCCCTTTAAAAGCAACATTAAGTGGGAAGCTAACTGAGCTTAAACTTTTTTTTTAAATGATCATTACTTGATTAAATGACTTTATCCAGATGTTTATTATTGTCCTCCTATCTTAAACGGGTAGACAGATGCTTCACCCCGTAGTTCTAGATAATCGTTTTAACTTTTGAGAAATCTTTGGAAAGAGCAGGGACTTTAGAAGATTCCTGGAGACCTGAAACCTCCTGATACTAGAATTTATTTTTAAAAATAGGACAGGATAAAATCGATCCAGCTGGGTCAGATGCGGATGACCTTCTGTGAATCTGTTTGGGCTTCTGCTCAGGGTCACATCAGCTCGTTCTTTCTCTCGGCAGAAAAAGATCATCCTGGGAAGATTAAGTGGAGACTCGGGTTGTTGGACGTTTGGAAGTTCTCCTTCCAAACGTCGGTGGGTCAATCTGTTGTTGTCGTCGTGCATCTCTCTTTCTAGAGGCAGAAGTCAAAGTCTTAAAATGCACTGAAATATTTTTTTCGTTTGTTTTAATGAGTTTTGACCCAACAGAAAAAAGACTGTTTCCTTTAAAGAGCATTATTTGACAAGTATTCACATGTATCCACATTTATCACAACGGTTACTTTTTCATTGGGTTTCAACAGTCAAATTAGGCTTAAAGACAAAAAATATATATATTTATGAAAATAACTGGCAGCATATTTTTTCTACCTGCAGCGCTTGTGTTTGTCTTGAACATGACAATTATTTGCTATAATGACCTTACAGGAAATTCTGCCTGTATTGACAACATCAACCAACTGGTATTTGTCCTTTTTGAGGACTTTGCCTGCTTGTAAAGCTCTGTCCACCCCTTAAACCTATCAGTGACCAGCACTTATCTCGACCAGGGTCACAGTCTGCAGCCCAGGCAGTTTACACAGTGAGGACCTGTTGTTGATCGGTGACCCACCCACACAGAACTTAGATCAGCGAAAGCTCGGTGGGGGAGGACCAGAACCGGAGCCAGTTTCAAGGAAAGGGAAAGTGAAGATTTGATTCTGTGCAGAAGCTGCAGGATGGAGATTCGGACGTTTCTGCTGGTTTTGGTTCCTCTGCTGGTTTTTGTGGAGCGCTCAGGTAAGTCCCAATTTAAAGACTTCCAGACCTGTTTCAGGCAGTTTCTCTTTGACTTTATTCTTGGAGTTTTATTGTCAATTAGAAACTAGGATAATTTAATAGAATTTAAATTGGAGTAGGATCCTAGCCTGGTTTAAAAGTTTAGGTGTGAACAGCCCTTTAGAGTCTCTTAAATCTGAATTCATACCCATTGTGACTGCTGAATCAACAATTGAGACATCTGGTAATAATTAGTTGACACTAAGTGCTTTTTTTATTCTAAGGGTTTAATCAGAGGTGGATAGAGTAGCCAGAGGTTTAACTCAAGTAAGAGTGGCACTACTTCAACATGTTTTTACTCAAGTCAAAGTAAAAAGTACCCAACAAAGAAATGACTCAAGTAAGAGTAAAAAAGTTGGTAGGAAGGCTGCACAAGTACAGAGCAAATATTTATAACAACTGATTTATTATTTAAAAAATGATGCAATCGGTCAGGCGAAAATATTAAATTACGTATAAACTGTGCACAAATTTACATACAATAAAAATGACAAAGAAACAGACTCAGGCTGCTTAACCAAGCAGTTAGTGCATATACAGTGCAAAGTACTTCCAATGATAAAACCTACTGTTTACTGTATTGTTACTTAACCTGTAAATGGCAGATTGAAAATACAAATAAAACAACAAAGTTTGTGAACAAACAAGGATTATCACCTTAATATAAACTGTAGATGTGTCTCCCTGGTGTTTTTTTTTTTTTTTTTTTTTTTTTGGTTGAAACAAGTTTGTTCTTTATTCAGTGTAGTTACTCACAAAGGATAGAGTAGCCAGACATTTTACTGAAGTAAGAGTAGCGATACTTCTTCATGAAATTTACTCAAGTAAAAGTAAGAAGTACAGTGCAGTAAAACTACTCCAGGAAGTACATTTTGTTTCAAAAAGTTACTTAAGTAAACATAACCAGTTACTACCCACCTCTGGGTTTAAAATCAGATATGGCCTTGAAGTGAACACACAGTGCATCATCCTCTATAAAGCACAAATGAACAGTGAAAATAAATGTGGAAAAAGTGATGGCCTCCCGTAGTAAATCATGAATTGACTGTGGATGACAACAAAGATGATTTAAGCGTCGCAAGCCAAGGCAGACCAAGAAATTACTGAAGCACAACTTGTCAGATAACTGGGTGTATGCTAAAGATCTCAAAAAAGCAACACATGGTGGCACGATCTAAAGAAGCTCAAGAACAGATAAGGAGCAAAGTCATTCATGTCTGTCATTCTGGAAGGGGTTGAGAAGCCATTTCTAAGAGCCAGTATACACAACTAAGGAAAACATGGTGCAGCGGTAAATGCCATCCGACAAAAAATTACTCCCAGAGTTCATTGACGATACATCCATCCAGTCACAAAGAAAAAAAACATCTAAAGCTTGATTTGAAGTGATTTTTTTCCCCCCTGCAAAGTAAAAAATACATTAGAATGACTATTCTGACTAACAGTGAGGTATTTATCTCTGTCACTCGTAATCTGTGTGGAAGACCACCATGAAAATACGCTATTGGCATTCTTATGTTTTTATCCCTAGTGATACTTACTGCTTTTAATGCAAATGTGTCTCATTTTTGCAATCAATAATTCAATCAATAAATCAATCAATAGTTAAATTTGCAATGCCGAGTTCGATAGCGTCATAATAATCCAAGAAAATATAAGAGTTCTGTTTTGCTGACAAATAAAAACAAGCCTCTGCAGATTCATGTTTGCTTGTTCAAAGGTTTCCCTAAAAATTGCGTAACGTTTCAGCGGCAACGTGAAGAAACTTTCTCATGTGTCGAAATCCCGGACACTCATGTAATGGACATGCCCGTGTTAGTCTTTCTACATTTGTGAGCAGACTAGTGGACAAATATAAGACCAAAAGCACAGACTCTGGAAATGTGCAGAAAACGTCTTCACAAACCAGAAACGTCTTGAAAGAAGAACCAAATGTCCAAAGAAGACATGGTTGAGGTAATAAAAACCACGTCTTTTAATTAGACATGTGGTTTTTCCATTTTGTTTTATAATGCTGTTTAAGTATTGCTGTATACTGTTTTTTGTATTTGTATTTTACTGTGAAGCACTTTGTGATTTTCATCTGAGAAAAGTGTTATATAAATAAATTTTACTTACTTACTTACAAATAAAACTCGTGCTTTTTTTATTTTTTGGTTTTACTTAACAGCTCAGTACAAATTATCTGGTTGTAAAACGATCTAAAACTAATATCAAGTCTACAAAAACACATGACATTCTGACCTCTCTGTATTGATCAAACAAACAAGAACCCACAATGTAAACACTGCAAAAACGGAGCTAAAATAAGTACAACTTTCTTAAAATTTGTGTTTTTGTCCTTGATTTGAGCAGGTAAATAAGATTATCTGCCAATGGAAAGATTTCTGCACTTAAAATAGGAACAACTCATCTCCATCATCTTATTTCAAGTGCAGTAAGTCTTATTTTAGGGGTAAAAATACCCATTCCATTGGCATATCATATTATTTACCTGCTCAAATCAAGGATAAAAACACAAATTTTAAGAACATTTTACTTCTTTTTAGATCTGTTTTTGCAGTGAAGGTAATGACACATGCCTTGAAATGCAATGACCCAAGAGGCGCATCTCTGGCAGCCCATCAGTCTGGGACAGGTTAAAAGGTCATTTCTAAGCCATCCAAGTCCTTCAATCCACAGATAAAATATAAAAAAAACTACAAAGCATTCAAAGAAGCTTATCTTTTCAGGTGTGTGGAAACCTCAATTCTCCTGAATTCAGTGAAGGGAGCTTTGTAACACAACTTAGGCTAGTTGGGTGAACAAGATGCAAAATGCTAGCTCTGGACCAATGTCTTTTGAACAGATGAACAGTTTAGCCATAATGCAGAGGTCCATGTTAACAGGATAGCAGATGCCAAGCACAGTAGTGGAGAAATGATGATTTGGGCTTGCTCTGCAGCCACCTGACATAGGAACCTTGCAGTCATTGAGTCAACCATGAACTCCTTTCAATGGCAACATTTTCTGGAGTTTAAATGGCTTGTACTGGTTTAGCGCTTTACACTACAATCAGTCAGTCACCCATTCACACCCTGAGCTATGTTAGTGGCCACAACCGCCCTGGGCAGACTGACAGAGGCGAGGCTGCCGCACATTGGCGCCACCGGGCCTTCTGACACCAACTGAGACGGTCGGAGCGGGGGATCAGACTGGCAACCCAGCAGTTGCAGGACGATCTCCCTAACTAGTGCGTCACTGTCGCTCCTCACTTTAGGTAATCTGTCCGACAACTTGACCTCTTATCGATATCCAATAAAGAGCAACACATCTACAACGTATCTAAAAAAAAAACTACACAAACACACACAAAATAAAAGCTGCTTATAAGGGCCCAGTCAAAGTCCAGACCTGAGCCTAATTGAAATGCTGATCGCGACAGAACTCACTAAGGTCAAATGTCTGCAAACCTTAGAGAAATACAGCAACGTGCAGAAGAAGAGGGGATCTAAATTAACGAAGATGTGAGAGGCTGAGGAAGCGCCACAGAGGATGAAAGTTATTGCTGCTGAAGGAGGTTGTACAAATGTTTGGAGCACATAGTATACTTGTTTTCTCTAGTTTGGCTTCACCTATGCAATAGAAAATTTAATTGATGCTCCTTCTGCAGGTTTTCCTGACAGTGCAGATCAGATTTGAACAGGTTCAGGACCAGGAAAATACCAGATCATTTGTATTAAGTCCTCTAAATTAAAACCTTTACACTAAAGAGGAATTACTTTCCTCCTACTATCGTCATATATTACACTAAGATTCTGCTTTTTCCTCTAGACTTTATTTTAGGCAATAAATACGCGTCTGTGTATTTGTGCAGAGTGTAACCGATGCTTCGGTTCTTTCGACCTGACCACGGGTGAGTGTAGTGATGAGCTCGGTGAAGTTTCCCAAGATGACTGCTGTCAGAACCCTGGATACGGTTACGAAGCTGAGGACGGATCGTGTCAGTCCTGTGGGTCAGTGGACACGCGGTCACATCGAGGGCGTCCTAGAGCAGGACACTGTCTTCACCTGAAACCAAACTCTTCTGTGCTTTCAGTCCTCCTACATGGTCTCCCTGGTCGTCTTGGTCGTACTGCAATGTCCTGTGCGGCGAGGGCGTGAAGCAGAGGAGAAGGAAGTGTCATGGCATCGGGGAATGTGAGGGCCCTGACGAAAAACTGGAGACAGACGTGTGCAGCGGCACCTGCTGCGATGGTACGTAAAGGCGCCAAGATGGATTACACAGTGAGAGACACTCCTTCCAGACTCCTGAGCGTACTATTTCTCCTTGTTTATGTTCGAGTTAGATAAGGGATGGGGCTCATGGAACCCCTGGAGTCCATGCTCGGTTACCTGCGAAGGACAAGGAACCCGATTCAGACGGAGAACCTGCTCCAGTCCTCCCGAATGTCGGGCGGCATGCAGTGGCCCCGAAGAAGAGCAAGAGCCCTGTGAGGCAAGCAACAAGTGTCCAGGTGAGGTTGGTTTCCATTCTCAGCTGCAAGATACTTTCAGGGTTGTGTTAATGCTCGAAGAAATTGTCAAAGGAAAAGGGTCCAGATCAGCTTTCTGCCAGGTTCAGCCTAGCCTCGTGAGACCATCCTGATCTCGCGAGCGTTCAAGGTTTCACTCGCCGATCAGTCTGGCTACTTTCCGTTAAAGAAAATTTGGAGCCGTTCACCAAACGAACGTCCAATCAGCGTTGGCTTTGAGGCGGGTTGAGGTGTGACGCAACGAGAAGCGCGACAGTTCAGTCTAAAGAACATGGCGGCTTCAGCCGATGAAACTAGCGTTAGCGTGGCTATCGAGCAAGTTTTATCGGAATTACAGAGTATTTCTTTGCTGAGCTTACGAGCCTTTACCTGCAGCAGCAAGAGTACCTTGGCTTGTGGTTGTGTTTACGTCGTCGCTCGTAACAGAGCGACGACGAAGCATGTTGACGAGTACGTCATATGTTTCATTGATCTGATTGGTTTATTTGGCCCGTCTATCACCAACATAGGCCAATCAGCTAACCAGTATTTTCGCCCCTTCCCAAAATTACTTCAACGGAAGGTTTCCAGATGGATATGCGGAGCAAATCCATCTGGCGGAGTCAGGTAAGGTTCAGCCAACTCTAACGTCCAAATCGATGGACCCCCACCCTGGTCCTTGGGCGTATGGTAACAGGGACAACATGCAGGGCCTGAGGACCAGGGTGGGTAACCTCTGGTCATAATGAACCAGAAGCTGCTGAGTGTGCGTAGAGCTCCACACTGCTGCAGGAGGTTTCATGTAACAAGTTATTTGATTATTCCGCCACTTATTGGATTTCAGTAGCAGCTGTCTCAGTTGGTCTGCTCTCCTTTTTTTGGGGTTCAGTCCATGGAAGTTGGTCAAGTTGGGGAGCTTGGACTCAGTGCTCTAGTTCATGTATCAGCGACACCAATGTGCCCTCAAGAGAACGACAGCGCACCTGCTCCAGCCCAGCGCCCTCTACTGACACGGTACCTCCTGGTAATCAATGCCCTGGTGACGCATTTGAGAGGCAGGACTGCAGCGAGCTCCCCAACTGTCCAGGTAAGAAAAGCAAAGCCCACTGATGTTTCATAGTTTAAAAGGAAATGGTAGCATAATATCTGCTTCTCCTTCAGTGGACGGCAACTGGGGGTACTGGTTTCCACCTGGACCGTGCTCTGTCACCTGTGGAGAGGGTCTGCAGTTGTCAATTAGGCGGTGTGACAGCCCCAGCCCTCGGTACGGTGGCAAACTGTGCGAGGGGCCAAGCACTCAGAGCAGCGTCTGTAAAAGTCCCTGCCCTGGTAAGCCACAGACGCACACATATATAAAAGCACAACACTCACCTGGACGTGACGTGAATACCATTCTGTCTTTCAGTCCATGGATTCTGGTCCGGTTGGTCAAACTGGGGCGACTGTTCATCTTCCTGTATCCCGCCCAGGGGAGAGTCATTCAGGACTCGCCACCGATCTTGTTCTAACCCTGCCCCGTCACTGAACCCACCTGGTAACGGGTGCCAAGGTGACGACTCCGATAGGGAAAACTGCAACCACTTGCCTCATTGCCCAGGTATACCTGCACGCCTCTTTAAATATGATCATTAAACAGAAACAACAACATCCCATAGGTGTCCAGGTGCTCAAGTCAAAGGGGAAGTGATCATCTTAAGACGTCTCACTTGAGGTGATATTAATTGTCCACATCATAAGTGTAGTACTCCAAGGTGTCTATTCATCAGGAACAGGTTTCTACCTAACACCCAACTCAAATAGTCAGAAAAGAGAATTGAAAGCTCCTGATTAATTTATAAGGAGACCAACGACTCCTAGACTTCATGTAAGTCCCTTTAGCAAATCTCTTAAAGTCAGGATTTCAATAGCACTGGAACTGTAATTAAGATTACAATGGAAACTGTAGTTGACAATAAAGATTGATTGATTGATTGATACTAACTCTCCCTCTATATTTATCAGTGGACGGCAACTGGGGTCCCTGGTCAGCCTTCACTCCGTGTCCTGCTACGTGTGGAGTGGCTCTTCAGGTCTCAGAGAGGCGATGCAACAACCCTCCTCCCAGCCATGGCGGCCGTCCATGTCTTGGAGCTGGGAAACAAACCAAACTCTGCTCGACTCAAGTCCACTGCCCAGGTACATCAGGTTTAAGTTAGAATAGATTTAATCTCCAGAGTCTTTATTTTTACATCTTCCCCATCCATTGGCGCCGGCAGAATTTTTTCATTGCGGTAGCTTAGCAGTTGCTATACGACAGACAGGAGTCGGTGGCCGAACGATGGAAACTTCTCCATTTTCAAACTCAAGTTTTCCACTCTACTCATTTACGTTAACCAACCCTCACATGATATTGCGAGACTTGTCTAAGGTAAAAGAAAATGTAAAAATTGCTCAACACGGTCAATAATTGGGTTAATTAATGACTCTGTTGAGCACGCTTTATATTTGCAAATTAAAATTAACCCATTACTAAATTACTACGGTGTATTTTCTGCCCAACCCTCCGCCCCTGCCCCCCCCCCCCCCCCGTGGCTCCGCCCATCTTCCCCTCTCACCGATACAGTATGATCAGTGTGAAATCAAACAGAAGTGACTTGTAGTAGAGCTGAAGATTTAGTGCTGCTGTCTTTATATTGACCTAAACAGAATGTACGTGTGAGGTGATTATAAAAAGTACACAACAGCAAAAAATAGTCTGCTAACGAAAGGCCGTGAAAAGGGAACTGGGAATGGTGTCGTAGCTCACCAGCTAAACTCTAGAGCAGGGGTGTCAAACATACGGCCCGCGGACAATTTAGTCCGGCCCTGTGGCTAAGTGCATTATCATTATAAAAAAAAAAAAATTTTTTTTTTTTTTTACAGTGTCCTGTCTGGCAATGTGGCAGTAAGAATTGTTGTCTTAATGCCAAAAAAAAAGCTCATCAGATTTGACTTTCACAAGTAGAGCAGTACTACTTTTGCCATAGTGCTCCGCTTGATTTATGAATGTGAATAGTTTTATTATGATTCATGCGGGAAATATCTCAAATGATATGGACACTACAATGGGAAAGTAGGAGAGGAAAGGAAGAAGAAGAAGAAAAAAAAACAAAAGGTGAAGGAAAGAGGAGATAAAAGGAAGAGAATGATAAAACAATTATTGAAAAAAAACAAGTACTTCGTTTAATTGAAAATATGCAGTTCCAATATTGTCCACGAGGGATGCTGTGTTTTAATTAGCAGATTAAGCTTCAGGTGTGGAAAAATTTAAATAATTTTTTAATTTTTATCTTTTTGATGTATTTTGTCATGTAGGACAGTGCTTTTAAGTTCCAAAAAATGTGAAAAAATGTTTTTCAACATTGTATAATCACTGTGATCAGTTCTTATGCATAATGCACAAGTAAATGTTTAACTGAATAAAAGTATTGTTGAAATTGCACATACTTTTCTTAAAAACGCTGAGGTTATTCATAATATATTGTGTAAAAGTGAAATTAATTTAATATAAAAAACCAACAACAAGTCCACATTTATTAGTTCTATTTAATCTTGCAATGAGTTTACTCGTGTGGCCCTCTTGAGATCAGATTAAGCTGTATGCGGCCCCTAAAACAAAATGAGTTTGACACCCCTGCTCTAGAGCCTAACTGTGTCCAACGGTTCCATTATACATTAAATGGGCCATTAAGTAAAATGATGTATAATGAACATCTGTTACTAACACAAAATTGTTTGTTTTACAGTGAACGGTATTTGGGGCGAGTGGTCCACCTGGACCGAGTGTACGTACGCGTGGGGAGGGAAGGATATCCGCTGCAAGAAAACAGGCGGAAAACAAACTCGAATGCGCTCGTGTCTACATCGAGCTCATAATGGGTCCATCTGCATGGAAGGAAAGTTGACGGATACTCAGGTGTGCTACAACGTGGACAGGTGCTATGGTGGGTGATGACATCCTTAAACCCTTTGGTACTAACAGAAAACAGAAATTAAGGGCCGGGATGTATTAATCCGTTTTATCCATCTATCCATAGACGGAATATATATCTATACATTTTATTGCCTTCAAACTGGGTTTATTGTGTAGTCTGTTTTACGTGGATCTTTGTAAGGTCCTGAAACTTTTTTTTTTTTTTTTTTAAACTAACCACATTGTGTGGTACAGTGAAAGGATCCTGGGAAGGCTGGGAGCCTTGGAGTTTGTGTAGACCGGCCTGTGGAGACGGATCTAAACGTAGGAGGTCCAGAATCTGTACGCCTGATTATAGCGAGTACAGGTATGTTTCTACTTTATAAACAAGTATTCACACATCAGCAGACCTAATTTCAAGCAGGACATGATTTACTAGAACACCAAAAAAAATTTGTTTTTGCTTTTTCAGTCCAACTATCGGTCGTCAGCGGGAACCCGCAAATTACTACGGGAGGCCATTGGCCGATTGTGGCGCGGCCCCTGAAGGAGGGAAGAGGCAAGTGCAGGACTGCCTTAATGTCCCTCCCTGCACCTAATAATGTGTTAACCGACTTTAACAATGTCGAAACTTGCTTCAGTAGGGAAATCTGGGCAGAAAGTGTACCATGTACTAAATGTGGCATTTTAGAGTTTGTGTTGTTTTCTGTTAAAAAACTTTCTACTGTATAAGATGGATTCATTTAGTGCCTGAACTTTGTTGTTGCAAAAAGCTTTACAATACTTATTAAAAAAAAAAGAAAAAAAAAAACATAAATGCAGTCTCAGCTTTGTATTTACTGCCACCTAGTGGACGTTTTACCCAGGCTGCTCTTTTGACACGCCTTGTCTGTTTCCCTAACAATGGCAACATCAAAAGTACCATTTTATTGAGGGAAAACAAATATTTTCACCATAGATGTTATGAATTGTTCATCTAAATAAAAGAAAATGTCTAAAAAATTTTAACGAATAACACTGATGTGACACATTTTCTGGAGGGAAGCCATGTAGAGTTCAACACTTTATTCGTAACACAGTTTTTTAAAGATTAAGATTTAAGATTGTAGCCCAAAGGGCTTAATAAGGTGAGATGAAATGTTCAGAGATGGGTAGTAACTAGTTACATTTACTTGAGTAACTGTTTACTTTAAGGAGTAGTTTTACTGCACTGTACTTTTACTTTACTCAAGTATCGCCACTCTTACTTGAGTAAAATTTCTGTCTAATCTTCCTGGTGGGAGTAACTTCATGAATAAAGAACTGACTTGTTTTAACCAGAAATGCACCAGAGAGACAAAAACCTAGATTTATGTTAAAGTGAGACTTCTTGTTTTTACTCCCGCTTTGTTATTTTAATGTTATTTTCTATCTTCTGAGCTCATTGAGCCATTTGGAGGTCAAATGAACGTACAATAAACCATAGATATTGTCAATGTAAATACTAACATACTGTATATACATTAAGTGCTGTAAGTATTGCTTTCAAGTTCAATATTGAAAAAAAAAAAGATTTAGAAGTGTTTCTCCTGCCTGAATTGTTATTTGTACATTTTTATCTTTAAAATACCTGAATTTTCACATAACCTTATATTTTTGTCTTTCCAATGACATTTTTAAATATTAAACCATTAGCTGTTATGATTAGTTACTCAGTACTTGAGTAGCCTTCTTACTGAATACTTTTTACTCTTACTTGAGTAATTTCTTGGCTCACAACGTTTTACTTTTACTTAAGTAAAGAAGTACTCCTACTCGAGTACAAATTTTGGCTACTCTACCACCCTTATTAATATAATAATACATAAAATAAAGATAAGAGGTAACAAAATCAAGTAAATACAGTTGAAGTACCAAAGGTTGCTTCATTAGAGAACAGAATAAAGAAAAAAAAAAAAAGACACCACAGAGATTTATCAGCTTTGTGCTGCTATTGCCAGCTTAAAGCATTTTATTCAGTTTGAAGGACGTTAAAGACATATTCAGACACGCGTAGCATCCGGTTAATCTTCCCCAACAAGTATACATACAGTATATCTCTAGGTCACGTGTTTCATAAGGCACAAGATAAATTAAAAAAGGTGGAGAAGAAGAACCGCCTTTCAGCCCCAAGCTGAGAGCCTCCAGGAGAACACAATGCTTCTTACAACACAAAACAGAGCAGACAAAGGCAAACAGCTGGAAAACACACAAAAAACGAGGGGGAAAAAAAGACAAAAGCACAACTCATACACATTTAAAATACTTTCTTGATGCTTGCTGTAAACCCAACGTGTCAGAAATCAAACGAGCTTTAAGGTCAATGGTCAACCTAACATCCTGGTAGTCATCATAAAACCGCTGCCTCTGTAGTGTCAAACACAAGAGCAGCAGATTTACCTAAAGAGTTTCATGCCAAGACCTGCAGTGCGCCTGCTGATAAAAACCTCTTATGAAGCAGAGCTGTAAAGTAAAAAAAGCACGGCACAGTTTAACGTGTGTTTATAGTAGAAAATAAAAAATATTTAAACGTCATCTTCTGGGTTTTCCTTTTAAATACAACGTGGAAAACGACTAGTTAAGACTGAATGTTTCTACAAACAGGAAGTGAACGATCTAAAGCAACGGCAACAGGAAGTGGTTAGAAAACAAGTGACCCTGACCGTGGCACCCAGCCCAGACCTGCGCGTTGTACTGAAGAGCGCTTATGGATTCCTGTTCAGTAGGAAAACAGTTACAAATGTAGAGTTTTAACATGCACGAAACAAATAAATAAGGTTGGTTGACTGATTTTTCAAAAGCCACTATGTGTAGATTTCGTCAGGAAGGGAAACATTAAGTAAACCTTTCGATCGTCTCCATCTTACTTCCAGTCCAAATCAACTGGTTGTGCACTGAAAGTAGGACTGGGTCGGTTACCGGTACCGATGTACGCTGAGGTCCGAGTCGCGTCGCTGCGCCTCGCCAACATTCAGGAACTTTAAATGAGGAAAACTCTCAGCAGGTGTTGAGTTTTTCCTCCCCCCGTGTGCTTTTGTGTGAATAGCTACTGAGCAAACGTGTGCGCTTCCGTGCCCACAGCGCCACCTACAGGTTTAACATCCAGTATTTTCTACAGTGCTGTGAATCGCTGCGGGTGTTTTCGTGCTGATCGGTGCATTTCTCAAAACGACGTTGTGTTTCTGTGGAACTTCTAAACAAAAACCCGACAAACAGAAAATGTAATTTGGAAAAACTCGGTTTTCATCCGGACCCAGCTTTTAAATCACTAAAACTACCAATTATTTGCAAAAACCTTTCCAGTGAAGTCTTTTAATTAAAGGACAGGGTTCCTCCACATTTACCATTTCAAATGTCAATCCTTTACCAGATTCACTTTCCAAGAATATTATATTTTAAATCTTACTCTTGACAGTGCAAATAATTCCCTACCAGGAATCAACGTGATGCTAAAGGGCGATTCTAACATCTGGACCAACTTTGATCAGCTCTATTTCAGAATCTAATCTGTGAAACCCAGTTTGGTTCTGTTGCTCCTTCACTCTTGCTTTAATTTGGGTGTGGTTGAGACCACCAGAGGCCCGGTTTATAAATTCAACTGTTAAACATTAAATACATATTATAAATGTGGATTTCTGGATTTTAGAAAAGATAATAGGTAAAAAAAAAAAAGTCTGTAAATATAAATATTTTAGATACTCTGTGTTTTACTCCATACCTGTCCACACTTAGAAAGTGATGAAATACTTAACTATAACTCCACAGGGACTCCGAATCTAAATTAACTTTTGTAGAAACTCTTAATTTTAGAATTTAATCCACAATATTTTTAACTTTTGCTCTGATAAGAAAACAAAAACAAAACAAACAAAAAAAAAAAACACTAAAAAGTGACTGATTGGGTAAGAGTAAGGGATTCTGACGTGTTATATAAGTAGGAATACCTGAGGAAGCTACACATTGTGGCTTCATTATTACAAAGAAAATTAAATTAAAACCTAAAAAAAACAAAACAAAACAAAACAAAAAAAAAAAGCATAGAGCTCAATTGTGTTTTGGAATAATTTAAACATTTTGAAACTCTTTAAACCTGTTAAAAACCAACAAAGTGGTGGTTCGGTTATTTTACCACACAGACTGATCACAGGGGGAAACAGTCTGGCCCTGTTTATTATTATTCTTTAGAACAACTATTACAAAATAAAACAAACATAAAAAAATAAGGGCCTTTTATTTGTGTTTACCTCAGCGTCTAATTTTAAACAGGCATGATCTAAATTATAAGATTTCCCTTTGAAAATAATCATCTCCCAAATGGGATGATTTTAATTGGGTTTTTTAATCCCCACTGGATGTAATATTGATGCTAAATACTAATGATTGTTATCAGATTTTAAAATATTCATGTGCAAATAGTCACATTCAATTAAAACAACCGTAACACTTGATAATGGTCTTATTTCCTTGTAAAAAGAGTGTTTCTGGACACTATTTAGCTAACTAAGAAACTTTAACCCCTTTTTAAGACAACTTCTGAGTGCACTTCTTCTCCTTTGGTTCACTCACTCATGTCTGTCATTCTCATAATTATGATTTCTACAGTGCTAGAGAGCCAGAGTGTCGCGTTATCAGAGCTTACGAGCGTAAAGGAATCAAATACTTCTCGCCTCTTTGGTGCAGCTCTGCTTGAACAACCATCAAGAATGCTTAGATGAAAATAACAATAATAAAAAAATATATAGAAGAAAATTAGATACATTTAAGCACAATCCTTTGGCCATTAAGACACCAGACGTCTCTGATATGTGCAGAATATAAACCGCATCATTTTACACTATATACAAACATACATATAGTGTATGTGGCAACAGGAGGAAAAAAAAACTGTTCCAGCTTCTATAAATACGGGATAAAACCTCTATCTCGGCACATAAAGTAGTATTTACGCTTTTTTACATTTGTCTATTCCTTTAGTCAATAAGTCACTTCTTAAAGGGAAGCCTTGCCTTTGCGACTGATGTGATTAATGAGTGTCAAAAGCTGCTTTTCTCTACATTTTTTACATTTAAACTCTGTGAAAATCATATAGAAAAATGTACTGTGGACATGAGTGGAAGCGTGGCGAATAGATACTCTTAGAGGCGATGAAGACTCCTTATAGCAGCATTCTCGGGCGGCCGTCTTCAGTCAGTTCGAACCTGCGGCACAAACAGTTCAGGTTTAGACGTTCTGAAAGTGCTTTCATTTTACGTCCCAGAGGGTTCAGGGGTTGAAGTTAGGCTCCATGTTGGTCCCTCAGAGGTGATGGCGGTGGATCTGAGGTTCTTATTCAGCCGCTAAGCTGCCCAGGAACAAATATTGTTATCGACCCACCAGGCTGACAGAATCAGAACCCAGCAAATATTGACTGGATGTTCTGTTCTGTTCACGTTAGGGTTGGACGATATATAAAAAAAAATCATATTGATAAAATGGGAATCATATTGATCGGTATTGATAATTATCAAAAACCTCAAAACATATATTTAAGTGCAGCCCTAGCCATTTTATGCTGTTGGTTAATTACTAATTTTTAGACCCTGTATTCAACCAACTTTGTTACCAAAACTGTAAGTTTTTAAAAAGGCAAAAAAAAAAGAACCCGTGCTCTGTGAAGGGAATCAATTTCTTCCCCTCCTTTTGGTTTCACAAAAAGAAATTAAAGAAATTATTTTAAGAACTTTCTTTTATGTCAAGCATTTCGTCTGAAATTCAAACTAAATGCAAGCTGTGAAACATGCTGGTAAAACAAGATGGCGGCCCTGCCGTTGTAAACAATGACAATATAACAAAATGTTTGCTGCTAATGAGCTAAGAACAAGCTTTGCTTGTGTAACTTCCAACTAACAAACCCCCAAATTCCACGTCCTCCGTGACTTAAAGTATGGCTGAGTCTGAGTCTGACTTCTCCAGACGTCAGCGGACTATTTCTCTGTTGTTCGCCGCCAAAATACGTAACAAGTCAAATTTTCTGCTTTGTTCCGGTCCGTCGGACTCTAGCCGGGTCAAGCAATCGTATCAAACAGGAAAAAAGAACGCTAACAATATCCGGTCTGTCAAAGAAAAATAGGGTAACGAGAGCTCGCTAACTACACTTTAAAACATCTTTTTAAAGTGTTACCGTTTTATTTAAACATTGGACACAAACTACTGGTTCTTGAACAAACAAGAAGGCAGGTGTGTCATTTAATATGTATAGGCTAGATCAATATATAAATTTTATTCTGAAAGGCTAAAGATTTTGTCAAATCCCGTCGCTCCTTGCTGTCGTTTTCGGCTCCTTTATTTCCCCGTTTTTAATCGCGTAAACTCATACCTCTTGCAAGTTGTTCTCCAGTTTCTTGTTTACGTAACCGGCAATGCGTGTGTGTTCATGCGTGTACGTGCATGTGAACAGCTGCCTCTCAAGGCTCAGCTGGAGTGAAGGTAGAGAGAGGCGCGGCTTGTCATACATTTTGTTTTGGTCTACAGACAGTGCTCACGCACCACCTAGTGGTGAAATATCACTTATCGCTCCTTTAAATAAATCAATAACCACTCTTTCTAGGTCTACTTTTCCTTGCTTTTGCTTGACCCGCATAAATTTGTTATTTTGTCGAAGCCAAGTGAGTCGTTTCAGCCGCTCCGTCATTCAGGTGTCGTCACAGCAGGTCCGTACAACTTGTTTTTGCGACTTTTTGACGCAACCAGGATTTAAACCCGGGTCTCCACATCAGGGACAAAGCCAGCTACTCCACAGAGGGACCGTCTGTCTTAGCCGAGCACAGATGATGCTACCTCCTTGCGTTTCAGTATTTCAACCGTCCAGCGCTCCTCCAGCTGTAGTTGAATTTACTCCTCAGGGTCGAATGAACGTATTTACCAAAAAGCAAAGGCTTTTCAGCTGCATGTGTCGTTAATATAAACTGTACGAGGGGCACGGTTCCGTCAGCGAATTTAAACTTGTTAGCAGACGTGAGCGGAGACGTTGCTTTCAAAATAGTGTCTGTATGGAACATGGAAAAGAAAAGCTTACCATTGTGTAAAGCTTTTGCTGATGTCATCATGATTTAAATCGACCAGAACCTGACGAGAAAACGATTTAAAGTTAGATCTTTCACTGATTAGGCAAGATTTCAAGCTGAGCAACACGTATAATGATCGACTTGCAAGGGAAAGCTCTAACTTCTACAGATGTTCCCAAGTAAATGATGAATAAAAAACAGCTAAAACGCACCTTTCCTAGAAGACCTTTGTGTTTGGAGAGCAGATTTCCACCGTTCTTCACTGCAACATCCAGAGTCCGTCTGTGGAGCTCCATGATGGAGACGCTGAACTCGAACCTGAGCAGGAAAGAGATAGCCAGCTTCCCGTCAGCGACAGTGCAGCCAGTCCCGGAAATGCAGGGGGAAATTTTAACAGCTTGACGTACGTTTCGTCGTAGATCGGATTGTTTGTCTTCTTGAAGGTGTGAGTTTTCCTCCGTCCTGAACGCCTTTTGTCGGGGAGCAGGTATAGACGGACGTAAGGGTTTGGACTGTGGTGGCTTAAAGCCAACAGGTTTCTGTGGAGACAACAAAACAATTGTTTTAAAAAAATAAATAAATGGAAAAAAATAATAAAGCGCGTTCCTGTTTTTATTTTCACGGCTCCATACCTGCAGCGGTGAACCACCACAATCAGCTTGTTCCTCTGCGAGCTGTGCCGGATGGTCAGCTCGATCTCGCCAAGAGGGGCGTAATCGGGGGCTCTGCCACTTCACGTAAACAGAAACAAGGTTTACAACCCGTCGCTGGCAGCTTAAAATGTCATGAAAAAAATCTGCCCATATCAGACAGTTCTACTTCAACTTCCTCGTTGGACAAAATATGTGATAAACTGGCAGGTTGTGGTGTATAATGAAACGCGGCCCCCCAAAAAAAACGACGTTTTTGTGGACCCTCCCACAGGAAATGCCGACAAGGATAAAGAAAAGAGATTTTATTTTTCCTCAAGATGAGTGAAAAGCTGAAACTTGGTTTCTAACATAAAAGTCTCTGCTAATGTGAAATGTCAGGTGAACAACTGTGTTGCATGTGACATTACACTGAGCTTAAAAATCTTTTTTTCTATCCTGTGGACCAGGGGTTCCCAAAGTGGGGGTCTATCTGTCACTTTACAATAAGACAGATATAATTGTTTTAATATAGCAAATGGTTTGCCCACTGCAAAAACAGAATCAAAAATAAGTAAAAAAAAAAATTAAATCAGTGTATTTGTCCATGAGTTGAGTAGGTAAATAAGATGATTTGCCAATTAAATAAGATTTTACCATTTAAAATAGGAACAATTAATCTCCATCATCTTATTTCAAGTGCAGGATGTCTAATTATCTTATTTTATGGGTAAAGATACTCATTCCATTGGCAGATAATCTTATTTACTGGCTCAAATCAAGGACAAATAGACTAACTTTAAGAACGTTTTACTTGTTTTTAGATACGTTTTTGCAGTGCCTTTAATCTGGGAAAAATACTTTTTTTTCTCGCAAATATGTAAAATTTACCTGTTTTTTTTGTTGTTGTGAAAATTAACTCCTCCCTGGCCAATGATTTATTATTTAAATAATTTACTTAGTTTAATCTACAATAAAGTAATAATATTAGGTGTACAACAATAAGGAACATTACGAGAATTAAGTTGTATTATCATGAGACTAAAGTCGGAACATTACATGAAGTCACACGGTCGTTTATTATTTCCTTATTTCTAAAACCAGAGCACCAATTAGAGCTGGCATGGACAAATATTAATCTGACAGGGAGTTAAAATCTGATCTCTTATTAAATTAGGCATAAAATCAGCATCACTGATACGTACTTATCCAGGTGCTCGACGAGTCTCTGGTGCAGCTCCTGAACAGCCTCGGGAGAGGAAATATCTGAAGCGATGCTGGGCGTTGGCTCCTTGCCGCTATTCAGCAACTGCTGGGAGCCGGAGATGGCCAGGTAGGACATGCTCTTCCCCGTTTCTGCCAGGCTTTTACCTCCTCCTCCTCCTCCTCTTCCGACGCCGGCCTGTTCCAGGTCTGCGCTCCCCAGGGACCTCAGCGCACCCTCTGACTCCTTACGCTTGTTCAGCAGGTCCTGAGCAGACCTCTCCGTGGAGCGGGGCACCTCGGAGGGGTTGGAAGGGGGCTTGCTGGATTCTGAGGAAACGGACGGCCGTGGGGTGGGGGTGGGGGTGGCGGAGCTGGATTTACGGACCTGCACCGATGATGGGTTGCTGTCTGTTGGCGAGGATGCATCCTTTTCAAGACTCAAGACCTGGAGGAAAAAAAATTAAATAAATACAAAAAAAGCAGCTGAAAGTGTAGCAAAAACGTTGACATTGACCTTTATAATTGTAATTTTTTTTTTTTTTTAAACTCATATCCACGATGTTTTACCCGCAGAGCCATCTTCATCTTGAGGGTGCCGCTCGCCCCGGTGATCTTGAGAGGGAAGCGCTGGCTCAGAGTCATATCCTCTGCCTCTAAAAGACGGGTCAGGGGCACATTCAGCGTCCCCAGCGAGCACTCGTGCTTCGCATCGTTCACCTGAAAGACGCGGGGTTGAAAGGAGCTCAGCGGCGGGATCGGGGGAAAACACCGGAGGTACAGACTGGAAGGAGATCGCCTCACCTCGACCACGAGCTCTTGCAGTTTAGGGTTGTGGATGAGGAACGTGAAGTTTTCCTCCCACACTGGTTCAGTGGTTTTGTATTTGATCTGGAAAACGACGCAGAGTTCAACTTTAAGAGGGGAACACAGACACCGTGGCATAGTTTCGACAGCCAGCTAATCTGAGACACTTCCAAAATTAACTTTAAATGGTAAATGGTAAATGGACTGAACTTATATAGCGCTTTTCCAGTCATGCTGACCACCCAAAGCGCTGTACACTATAGCCACATTCACCCAGTCGCTCTCACTAACGCACACACTTTTATACACCGAGACGCAGCTCGGTAGGCAACTTGGGGTTAAGTGCCTTGCCCAAGGGCACAGCGACATGTAGCAAGGGGAAGCTGAAATCGAACCCACAACCTTCTGGTTGCCAGACGACTACTCAACCCATCAAGCCAGTCGCCCCAAGTCGCCCTTTACATAAACGACTGTAGCTTCTCTTTGACCGAATGTACCGACATTTAAATACCTATGATTTTTTTGTATTTTGTGGGTAATTTGTGAGCTTTCTGTTTCCTCTGCTATTAAAGGCAGTGGAACATTAATTTAAATTAGCCTAATGACGTATGGGGAAGTTGTGAAGAAAACTGCACTGCACCTCCTGTCCAGCGGGTGGCGGTAACGAGAAACCAAAGGCCGAAAAGGCAAAGCCTGAGAGAGACGCATGTATTTCTTCACAAAACAAGACGCAGAACACACAGCTGCCGTGTGTCCTCTCTCTTTGGGCCATTCTCCATCATAAAAAAAGCATGTTTAGGTATCTTGTATCTCGTATAAAGTAAAAATTAAAAAAAAAAAACACTCAGATCCTAAATACGGCGTGTGAGCGTAAATCACCACCAGTCATCGTTGCTCAGCACATAGCCCCATCCTTCAGAGATCCCAGGGTGGTCAAAAAGTCCTAATACCAGACCACATGGAAAGATGTGGAATTTCTCAGGTAAAATTGCATCAAAATGCATGAAGGGCTTTAAAAATGTCAGGTAAAGGCTGAAATTCCCTGCAATGGAAAAGGGGCTAACACACCGAGTGCAGAACCAAAGCGCAGGGAACATAAATGCACATTTATGCCCTAAAAGGGTGTTGGTTATTAACAAAAAGCAAAATGCTATGGACCATAACACTTTTAGCAATAAGATTAACAGTTCAACCGAGCAGCGTAATTCGGTAAACCACATGTAGTCTCACCTTGCTGTCAAAGTGCTTGTGTCCCACTCTGAACTGGACAAATGGGCTTGGCTCACTGGTTATCTTTTTGCCGGACTGCAGGAGAACAAGCACAGGTTTTACAAACAAGAAGGGATGATGAGAAGCTTTGACATACAGCACCATATCTTTTTATTATGTTTAACGCTTCACTGAGAACGGCTCATTTTTTTTCTTGTGTTTTTATCCTCACAATTATCCACTTGCAAACACACAGAAGCTTTCTTAAATGACAATCCTACAATTTTTTTTAAAAGTAAAATCAAGTTGAGCCCATCAAATGTTACCTTTAGGCTGTAATAACAGATTTAGAATAGAAACTTTGGGAAAGATCGGGTAAAAATTCCATAACCCAAAAAGTCCAGAAAAAAAACAACCCAGAAGACAAATGAATCCAAAAAAAGGGTGAGTGTAGGCCAGACAGTAACGGTGTTATATACAACACACTGTTAGACACAGTTTTAGTCAGCCAGCAGGAGGGTCAGTAAATGAAATGGATGTGCAGCTGTGATTGAATTTACGTGAATGAACCTTTCTACAGGTGATCCTACGGGTAGCTGTGTGTGTTTGTGGAGACGTCTCGGCATCTCATTCACGCTTTTCCTTCTGTGTCTGAGCTTCGTGCGTGTACTCTGTTGCTGTTACCTTGATGCTCTTACTGACCGAGGCCTTCCTCAGCCCCGCTTGGTTGAACTCTAACGGATTGCGCTTTGATTGTCCCCCAGTGAGGTGAAGGCAGAAGAAAGTAACGCACACGGAAACACACACACACACACACACAAACCGGGAGGTTATTTAAGGGGGGAAGGGGGGGCATGCAGGGGAAGAGGAAGAGGAGAAGTTGATGAACCACACCATCACCGCCAGCATCACCAACGGGTTGGGATGCACCCACAGAGTGAGAGAGACAAAGAGACAACATGGATGAGCACATGGTTAATGTCATAGCTCAGTTCAATGAATCTGCAGGTAGAGCTGGATAAAAGTCATTCAGACGGAAATTCATAGAAGATTTATACAGGAAATAACATTGATCAATAGTTTTATCTAAAGTTATTTTGAAAATACATTTGTCAAACAAATTTAGTTAGAAACATGGTTCTCAAACTGCGGTGGAAGAGCTCCCTCTAGTGCGGGGGTCGGCAACCCGCGGCTCTTTAGCGCCGCCCTTGTGGCTCTCTGAAGCTTTTTTTTTAAATGTATGAAAATGGAAAAAGATGAGAGGGAAAATATATTTTCCATTTTAGTGTGGTTTCTGTAGCAGGGAAACCCCAAGACAAAGATTCTCAATGTTTTCCAATGATGTTCAAATGTGTAGAATACATATTACATTTCAAAATATCGGTCAACGGAGATTCGCGTCATAAGCTGTGACACGCCAGGCGGGTCGCTGTTGTAATCAAACCGGTGGGTGTGTGATGAGCCATGGATCCCAAAGGGGAAAAACAGAAAGATAGCTGAGGAGAACAGAGGATTCAACAGTTCTTGGACCGAATATTTTGCTTTCATAGGCGATATCACAGTAAATTGGGCAAAAGACGGCTATTTCTGCCCTGCAGTGTCTAAACTAAACTCAGTGCCCAACCAACCGTGACTTCAACGCAAGCATGAAAAAAGCCCTGATCAATGGAACGCAGATAACATTCACCATGGCAGCGACAGGAAATAAGCCTTAAAGTGTGCATTTCCCGCGAGTGGAATTAGTAATTTTTAATGAAGGCATATGGAGAATATTTAACCATAAGAAATAATGTTATTGCTGCTGAAAAAGCAAGTTGGCTTCATATGAGTTATTTGATGGGAATTAAAAGCTGCTTTCTCACACTTCATAAATTCAACACAAAAGGGGGAAGTGGGGAGGGCGCATTGATTACAAAACACATTGAAAGGACATGTCAGCCAATCGTGATGAAGTTTGGTCAGGTATGGTTAAGTTCTAAGTTTCTTTATGTTTAAACATACTCAAATAAATCAATAATTGGCTATATTCAACATATGCAATTAGTAATGGGATGATGTGAGTTATTGAAATAACTAATATGTTCATCAGTTCATTTTTGCGTGGAAAAATCCCCAGGATGGGAACGTTGTTGTGTTAGTGAGCATTAAAGATAACTGCACTTTATTTCCATGGGGAGGTCTGAAGTTGTAGGAGGCCCATTGTGCATGTTCCATTGTTGTTTTTTCGAATCCTCAAAATAAAAATTACATACAAATACTAATTTCTTCATTATTCATCAATGTAATGAAATATAATTTGTCAATATTGTTATGGAAGTTAAATTTAAAGTCTCATCATACAGCAGTATAGTCAAGTGGTGCTTTATTCTCTCCAGGATGTGCTGCAGGGAAAATAAAAATGAAACATGAATGCTCATTATGTATTTGTAGCCTACTTAGCCATTTGGTAGTAGGCTAACATAGCTAATATAGACACAGCTCATGTTGCCTTTATTATAAGGCTTATTTCAGACTTTTAATTTTTTGTGGCTCCAGACAGATGTTTTTTTTTTGGTCCAATATGGCTCGTTAAACATTTTGGGTTGCTGACCCCTGCTCTAGTGGCACAGAGATGATCAACAGGCTTCTTGTCCGATGCACTAAAGTTTGTGAACTATAACAGAACATTTATATCACATAGTTTAGCTCTGATATTCACCTCTAGCTCTCATCAAAACGTGTTAATCAGAAAGTCTTGATGGGACTCGAGTTACCACAACATTGAAAAATAGCAAAGTGCATCGGCGCACATAGATCACAGCACCTACCTTGATTTCATTGCAGAGAAACGGAAGCAAATGTGTTTATTTAAAGAGTGTTGAACTTATTTAGGGATGCCTGGGTCATTCCCCAGCTTTTTTATTTCAGACCACATCAGCTGTTGCAGAGTATGAATATATAACCATTGGATTTACCGAATAACATTAACAACAACAACATAAATATACTGCACCGTTAATTCAAAACAAGCAGCTGGGTCTTCAAGTTCCTGCATGTCATTATTGATTGGCTCCTGTATATCGGACATTATCAGAACTTTCTGTCTGAAATCATTAGACTGGCAACGACAGTCTGAAAATTTAAAAATAATTGTCCACCTAAATACATTCAAAGTTTCATTTTGGTATCTATTTCAATTCTTTTTAATGTCTCCTTTAATTTCTAAATATTTTTATGATTTAAAGGTCTTTCTGTTAAATCAAAAAGATTTAGCACTTAAAGTAGTTGAAAAAAAATTCCAAGCGCCTACCTTACGGAAATTCCTTATAAAAATAAAGTTAAAGGAAGCTCAGGTGAGAGGAAATTGGAAACGTCTTGGGGATAAAATATCTGCTTTAAGAACACCACTGATGGATAGAAGATCTTTACTTGATAATAACAGTACTGTGAACTCTGCTTGTGTTGAACTTTACCACTGCAGACTTTGTCATCTCTTTAACAACATAAAACATATGGGATGATATTTTTCACATGGACATTGTAAGATATCTGTGCGTGCAAACTTTGAACTGCAGACTTTCTGAAGAACTGAACTCGTTTTGGGAGGAGAAGGAAGAAAAAAAATTGAACACATAATGACGTCAAACCATAAAGCGTACATAAAAGATGGACAGAACCCAGTGGCTTCAACCTGAGTTTCCTCTGATGACCAGCTGGGGGCAGTAGCTTCAGTTGCAAAAGTTGGTCTCACTGCATTTTTGTTTGTTCCTCCTGCAGTTTAATCTTGGAAAATTGGAGTAAGATAAATTTTGCAACGACTGAAAAGCTGAACTTGTCCACCTTTTATTGTACAAACAGTGTATGGGAAACCGGGGATGATGAAGGGAAGCAATCCACAAACAATTTGGCCTAACCCCTGAAAAACTCCCTAAACTCAAAATGCATAATTACTAAACAACTACTTTATATATCTGATAAGTTTTTTGTGATCGTGTTTATAGGCCGGGGCAAACCTGTTGCTATCTATTTCTTTGCTAAATACATAAAGTTCAGTGGAGGGAGGGAGTCTGAATGTCTCTTTATTGCTTTTAGGTCTGGGTTTAGACCCAGTCATTATGACGCACGAATAAGACGTAGTTCTTACTGTGTTTGTGTACAAATTCATTTTTCTGAGCTGTAAAAAAAGTTAGGTTCCCTTCCACATCACTTTACGTTGGCGCATAAAATTACAATCCTAATAAATTACATTTCATTTAACGGCTGTACTGTGAAAAATGTGAACACATTCAAGATCTTTGTAAGTCACTGAATGTGTAATTTTAATTTGAACGGTAATAACCAGTGATGGACTAACTGCACTTTTCAGAGCTGAATCAAAATGTCCTTGTTAATAAAACTCAAACTGGTCAATGCAGATTTCTTTTTAAGAGCTCTGAGCTGCAGACATGTTAGTTCCTGATAGGTTAGTCAAAAGGCCAGGGTTCTTTCTGGTTAAGAACAAAAATATGATTAATCACAACATGATGAACTTTAATTTTAACTTCTTTGGGGGGGGGGGGGTAATTAGGAGGACAAGTCAACCCTCGTTTAGAGTCACTTCCTTGTTTGGCTTATAGTAGACAATAAACAAAAATTATAAGTGTTAATATCCTTTTTGGAAGTATGTACCTTTGATTCAGTCATGCAATTATTTTTATTTTATTATAATTACGCCTCTTTAGTGCGTCACTGTGTGCTTCCATTTGTGTGCTAATTTGCTGATGATACAAAAATACAATTTAATACTGAGGGACAAATGAAGAAAAATTCTATGCAAAACAAACATGAATCTGGAGCATACCAACTATATTTTTCACATTGCAAACAAGGATCTGTTTCACGCAAATATATTCAGAAGCAGCTCTGTGCAAGGTCTGCCTCTTTGTGATCTACTACAGGTAGGTTGCTACGGTTTTACTACTTTTTTTTGGGTTAGGGTTGGGGGTTTTAGTCTGACTCGACCATAACCTGCGCTATTATTAGCCACATTAGCCTCCAAAAGCTGAACAACCAAACTGAGAAGTAATGGAGGAGGGTACACTGGTTTGTTTACATTGCTTCGTTATTTATAAGCCGCCTGAACCGTTAGCTGATTAGCATTTCCCCGCGTTGATTCGATCTGCAGTAGAACAGCGCCAGCAAAACCCTGTCTTTGTCCATGAAGCTAATATTTAAAGGAAGGACATTAGCTCAGGTTGTACTACTATCCACTTTCAGAAAAAGTAGCTTTACGGACCTTTTTAAGTCGCACTCAAGTACCAGGGTCGTTAGCTTGTAGCGTTAGCCTAGCATGTTGCATCATTCAGCATTTAAAACATTCATTTGTTTGTTTCTTGTCTGTCTGCCTCAGTTCCTCCAGACAAAAACGCCTTAATGTTTGCCTTGTCAATAAAACAAGTTGTGTTTGCTTTTTTCTGGCTGTAGTCGACATGTTAGCAGAGTTTAAACTTCCAGCGGCTACTTTTCAGTAAATGCTTTAATGCATTTTGATGTGCCATCCTTCAGCTTTGGAATCAGTCAACAAAAAAAAAAACTTTACCAACGTACAACAGTAACACAGGGATTCAATCCCATGCACTGGAGGGGATTCATGCTGTTCAGGCAAAGTGAGACATAATCACTCCTCGGCATTCTCCAAACCCAGCTAAGATGCAGAAAATCAGCTAGTGGACTCACAAATAAGCTCCTATAGAGAGAAGACGTGTTCTCACAAAACACGAGGCCCGCCGACCTCCTCTCTTTTAATTGGCCTGAACCCAAGTTCCCCTCGAAGACGCTCTTCAGAGCAGCGAGGAGGCAGAGGGGGAAAGAGGAAGAAAAAGCAGAGGAGGCTGAGAGGAGCAAAGTGAGGCTTATGCTTGATCTGAACCACTACAAAAATTTTTCTTACCATAAACTATAATATATATGCACACAAAAACAAGACCATCAGTGCTTGCTAACAAAACAGTCAGCTTGTATTACTTTAAAAAAAAAAAAAAAAAAAGTATTTTCACAATGAATGTTTGAGAATCTGCTCTTAAACTAAACTCAAACACAGTTGCTATATGGAAATGTGATGAGTTTGAGTATTATGTAAGTAATGCATTAATTCATAGTTAAATTGGGTAAGTCTAAAAAGCTAAATAAAAAATAAATTAAAAAAAGAGCTAAAATATCAATCCATCTTTTGTTTCTTCAGATGCAAGCAAATTTTTCCTGTAGTCACAAAACATCAGTGACCAGCCACAAAATTTATTAACATTATAGGTGACCGCTCAGGATTTAAATGGCTAATACATACTGTATTTTTCGGACTGTAAGTCACACCTTTTTTCATAGTTTGGCAGTTCCTGTGACTTATATTCAGATGTGACTTATACATGAAGTTTAAATTCATATTGACCAGTAAGAAACCAAAGCTAACAGCTAGCGCTAACTAACAGGTCTGTTGTTCGGGTGGGTTACAACTTCGCTGATGTAAGTAAGGCTTATGTTGCTCTGAAACATCCGTGTCGTTGTTTCAGAGTCGTACTGTTAGCTTAGCATGTAGCGCTGTTATGCTCACGGCCTAATTTAGGTGTAATTTTGACAACTTTCAGCGTAGCGGGCCGTTACGCTCAAATGCGCTGGATAAAGACTGTTGAACTGCTGAAGCAAAAAATGGACTCTGTACCACATTCGTAGTCTACACAGTTTTTAATAATACTGTGTAGACTACACAGTATTAAATCGCACACTATTTCCCCTGCATTGTTTAGATTGTTTACATTTCAATTGTTTACATAAATCACCGCTGCACCTTATCCTGTAATTTACTGCAATTTACTGTGATTTTTAAAGCTGTATGCAAACGAAATTTCGTTTTGTACGCACTCTGTGCATACAAAATGACAAATAGTTGTCTAAGTCTAAAAACTTTTGGTTGGAGCTGCTAATTTACCCCATTCAACCTCCCAGGTATGGATGCAGCTGTGTAATTTAATATGTTTTAGTCTTGGATTGTGTGACATAAATGTCTAAATAAATGCAAATAGTCCAGTGCGACTTTTTTTCCTTTTTTTGACGCAAAAATACAATATTTCTGGTCATCCTTGAACAATGATCTTTACACTGCAAAAACAGAACTAAAAATAATTAAAATGTTCTTAAAAGTTGTGTATTTTTTCTTGATTTGAGCAGGTAAATCAGATTATCTGCCAATAGAATAAGATTTTTGCACTTAAAATAGGAACAATTCATCTCCATCATCTTATTTCAAGTACAATATATCTAATTATCTTATTTTAGGGGTCAAAAATACTTATCCCATTGGCAGATCATCTTATTTACCTGCTTAAATCTAGGATATAAACACAAATTTTAAGAACATTTTACTTATTTTTAGATCCGTTTTTGCAGTGTAGCTTTCATTATTGATCGATTGAAAAAAATGTTTCACCCACTACAAACAATCAAGCCTGTTAACAGAATAAAAGCAATGAATTTAAATGAGCATGTCTGACTTGCAACTGCTTCATCTTTAAAGACAAGATGGAGGAAAGAGCAAGAGAAAAGCATGAAAGCAGAAAAGCGTACAAGACAAGATCAACTCTGACGCAGTTTATCTATAATTTTCAATTTCAATTTTTAAAACTAAAATACAGGAGAAATCGAGACAACCTGTAAAATATCATAAGACTCCTAAAACAAATGTCTGACCAGTCCGTTCCATTTAAAACTTCTAAAACAGATTTTAGCCGGAGTGAGAGTGGACCGTGTGATTGTGGACCAGAGGGACTCACCGACAGCTTCCTGGCTGAATCCAGGAAGACGACGAGCACCGCAGACGACAGCCCGTCGCTGGCCTGGGAACTATCCGCCTTGATGCTGGCCAGCGCCTGCGAGAGCAAAACAGGGTCAACATTTTCGCTTTGCCTGGTCCGCCTTGGGCTGCAGGTTCCAGCCTTCACTGAGAGTAAAGCAGCTCTACCTGGTTCAGCTTCTCAGGTGTGGAGACCAGAGACAGCCACTCCAGCTTCAGGTGCAGCTTCCCTCTGGGCACATCTTCCAAAGCAAACCACTGAGAGGGGGGGAAAAGAAATCAATAATCTATATCTGATTATCACTTTCCAGCTCATTCTGTGGAGAGATCTGCAAGGCATATCTGGAAGTATTTCTAGAATTTACTATGAAATGGCAGCAGAAAATACAAAATCCCTCCCCTTTTGTCAGATAATTTATAAAATAAAACAAATTTAATAAAACATTTTTTTTGGTAAAGTTCCTTAAAATGGTTACATGAACTTTGATTTATTTATTATTTTTGCATTAATAATAAAAATATCAATAAAAAAATAAAAACTGATGAGTGGAATGGTCCTATTGGCTTCATCAGGGCGTGAGTGGAAGAAGAGTAAATCATAGAAGAAAAGAGGCATCACCTCCTCCACCGTTTGTAACTTCTGGACCTCAGCCATGTCCAGCACCAAACTGCAACACAAGTTATAAAAAAAAAAAAAATGTTTAATGTTTATTAAGAAAGTGTTTTTTTATTTTCTTTGTCGCTTAACATTATATTCAGTGAAAAAGAACCTACCATCCCAATCTGTCATCTTCATCTGGGTCTTCGTCAAACAGTTCAATTTCCATATTCTTTGACGTGTTGTCGTATATCAAAAACTAAAAAAAACAAACAAAGATAAACCCGCATTAAATGCTGTGAAATACGGAGGACCCAAGGAAAGAAAAAGGAGCTGAAAATCTGATTCTCAATGCAGGTGGAACAACTTAGGAACCTCCACGCACTGCAAAAAAGGATCTAAAAATAAGTAAAATGTTCTTAAAGTTAGTGTATTTATCCTTGATTTGGGCAGATAAATAAGATTATCTGCCAATGGAATCAGTATTTTGACCCCTAAAATAAGATGATTAGACATCCTGAACTTGAAATAAGATGATGGAGATGAATTGTTCCTATTTCAAGTGTAAAAATCTTATTCCATTGGCAAATCATCTTATTTACCTGCTCAAATTAAGGACAAATACACAAATTTTAAGAACATTTTACTTATTTCTAGTTCCGTTTTTGCAGTGCGCACAAACCGACAAACATTCATCTGACTTGCGGCACAAGCAAACCACTTGAGTAACGCTCACCTCAAAAACGTCGTTCCATTTAGGATTCAAGTTCTCTTTGATGACTTTGCTCTTGAACTGTTGCGTCCCGAGCTGGATGGTGCCGTACGGGTCGGACTTGCCCTTGATCAGTCCTCCCAGGAACTTGTCCTTGGACAGCAGGTCCTGGGCTTCGATGAAGTGGACTCTTAGCAAAGCCTTAAGAGCGGAAACAGAAGGAAAAGCAGACAAGAGGCTCTTGAATGTATTCAGCAGTGGGTGTGTATGAGCAGCAGTACAGGTAGCATACTGTTCAGGATCTGGGACTTTTATTTTGTTTCCACCTATTACGCTTTTAACTAGAGAAAAGTCGGATCGCGCCACCAAGGTAGAGCTGTTTGAGTATCAAGTTTACTTACAGATTCAGTTCTATACAGAAAACCCATATTATTATCTTCAGCTGTGACTTTATACATTAAACATTACATTAAATAATACTGTAGATTCTTCAGTGATGGTATCAATATGTTGGGTTGGCTGCCTGTACCTGTAATACTTAATCTGCTGGTTTTGTTGTTCTTTTTATATCTTTCTTTGCAGGTGTAGAAGCAGACTCTGAGGATGTTATATTGCTCTTTCCCTTTCTCTTTCATCTTTTCTCCCTTGTAGCATTTTGTCTGATCTGTTTCTCTCCTTTTTTCCCTCTTCTACCTTCCTGTTTCTGTGTCCATTGAACATGAAATAGCCACAGCATAAAATCTAATAAAGCTTCTTGCATATATAAATCCAGCGGAACACTATGGCGAAAGCAGTATGGCTCCACTTGTGAAAGTAAAATCTGTTGGGCTCTTTTTTTGGCATTAAGGCAACAATTCTTATTGCCACTTTGCCAGACAGGACACACAAAAAAAAAGTATTGAGTTCAGGATTAATGGCAGAAGAGATGGAGGGACAGATTTGGGCTTTATTTGCTTTAATGTGGAAAAGCTCTTTGAAAGGTCATCAGAGTGAATAAAATCGAGATAATTTTTCATGTAATTTCTACACTGCAAAAATGTAACTTAAAGCAAGTAAAATTTTCTTGAAATTAGTATATTTTTTACTTAATTTGAGCAGCTAAATAAGACTATTTGCCAATGAAAATGAGTATTTCTACCCGTAAAATAAGATAATTAGATATCCTGCACTTGAAATAAGATGATGGAGATGAATTGTTCTTATTTTAAGTGCAAAACCTTATTCCATTGGAAAATAGTCTTATTTAGTTGCTCAAATCAAGAAAAAATACACAAATCTCAAGAAAATTTTGCTTTGAGCTCCCTTTTTGCAGTGTAACAGATGTGTGTAGTTTTTATGATAAAAGAGCTGTAGCAACTGTATATCGATAGATAGATAGATAGATAGATAGATAGATAGATAGATAGATAGATAGATAGATAGATAGATAGATAGATAGATAGATAGATAGATAGATAGATAGATAGATAGATAGATAGATAGATAGATAGATAGATAGATAGATAGATAGATAGATAAAAAAGATCATAGTGAAGATTTCTGGTTCAGAGGGTACAAATATAAAATGACTAGCAGAGCTTTAATAATAATAATAATAATACATTTTATTTCAAGCGCCTTTCAAAACACTCAAGGTCACTGTACATGTAAAAACAACAAATGGTAAAAGCAGTCGTCATAATTAAAAGAAACAACACAAATCACACAGTGGAAAGTAATATAAAATCATAATGAAAAGGCAATCTTGAACATGTGGGTTTTGAGTTTTGATTTGAACACTTTAAGTAGCAGAAAGGTTCTTCTTCTGCATGTGATACCTGTGGAATGGGGAAGCGGATCCTGGCCAGTTCAGCCTCTCCCACCAGAGGGATGTTGAGACGGTTCGGCAGCACCAAGTAGCTGTAGATGATGTCCTGGACGAGGCCGTCGCACAAACCACTGAAGCCAGAAAGATAGTGGATAGGGAGAGGAACACAGGGGAAAAACAGTGGTTTCAGTAAAAAAAAAAATCACTTGTTTTTTAATAGTGCTTGTTTTTAAACGGTCAAGCAAAGGAAGAAGTTACTGAATGTTTATTTCGGGGGTTTCAAAGCAGCAAATGAGGCTCCCTAATCGTCTGAGGCCACGGATCTCTGCTTGAAGAGGCTGATTGGTTTGCGTCGGCGGGCTTTTCGAGCTAACGCACAATTATCCAGATACAGGCGGTTAAAATGAGCGACGCTCTGAGTGAAAGATAAGGTAAAGAGCTCGCATCATCAGGAGCATCTAAAGAGTCCCGCTGAGGCACTCTGGGCATCTGATCAGGACTTTACACTGCAAAAATGGAACTAAAAATAATACAAATTTTCTTGAAATTAGTGCATTTATCCTTGATTTGAGCAGGTAAATAAGATAATTTGCCAATGGAATAAGATTTTCGCACTTAAAATAGGAATAACTCATCCCCATCATCTTATCTCAAGTGCAGTAGATCTAATTATCTTATTTTAGGGGTCAAAATACTCATTCCATTGGCAGATCATCTTATTTACCTGCTCAAATCTAGGACAAATGCACTAATTTCAAGGAATTTTTACGCATTTTTATTTCTGTTTTTGCAGTGTAGAGACTTCCTGGGCATGACCCTGTCAGGAAAGAACCTCAATCCAGAACGTGCTGGAGGGACCGTGTAACCCATCTGGCATGGGAACAGCAAAATGAGCTGGAGCGCATTGGAGAGGAGAGGGATAAGAAAAGTCAAAGAAAATGGATGGATGAACTACTGAAAGTGTCAGATTTACGTACATTTACAGAGCGAGGCATGTTATTACACTATTATTAGTAGATTTATGTGCGTCTACTTAAAAAAAAAAAACAATAGCTATGACTCGAGCTATTGTGGCTTTATTAGCGTCTGCAGTGATCTGAGCTTGCTCTGCTTTCTTCAGCTGCAATAATCTACATGTAGGCTTGTAGCAGAAGAAGAAGAAGCTGCAAACTGACTGCAGAATCACACATTTCTGTTTTGTCTTTAAAAATAAAGGAGTATCTTTTTTTTTTACACTTATTTCAGCTATTTCCCCTGTGCTCGACTGACCCGGAAACTGGCCTGACCCGGAGTTCACTGTCAACTCAGCAGCTCCATATTCTGCATCCTTTTCATTAAGGAGACGTTTCTGGGTTAAAAATGATTTTCTTTATGGTCTTATGTACAGTAATCATCAACTCTGCATGGAGCTCTTCTCTCTGGGTACTCTTGCTCCCTCCCACAATGCAAAGCCCTGACAGGCAGGTTGTAGATTAATCTAATCTATGACGTATTGATTTGTGGCTGTTTGTCCTGCGTGTCTCAGTGTTGGACTTGGCGGGCTGTCCAGTCTGATGGCAGCCTGAGAGCAGCAGCGGCCACTCCTGCAAGGATACGTGGGTATTAATGGATGGATTAGTCGTGATTATCTTATCAAAATGACAATGACATGATGATTGAGATGCAATGTCAACATCTTCCGGGCTTTCTGCCTCTTTTCCTCTAGATGGCGGCAGAGTCCTGGTTCAGGAGACCCAAGGCTTCCCTCTGCAGCAGGGTTTATCCGGGGCCAGTTTGACACCAAGAATAAAGCAGAGATACGAGTAGAAAAGTGTTTTAATAATCTAAAAATTTAGTGAATTAATAAACATTTGTCAGGAAGAAACTATAGATTCATGCATATGAATACCTTTTCAAGTATCCCCCTTAGTTTCTCTTTAAAAAGTACTTTTTTTATTGTCTGACGCAGAGTGCGTGTCTTTAATTTAAAAAGGACAGACATTAAGGTATATTCGGGTTTCTGTGTCGTTTTCGGGACCGAATGCAAATCCTGGCTTAGGAAAAATGACTTCCCCGGCGCGTGCAGAGAGGAACAGGAGGGTGTGGCCAGAGCTGGTCTGTAGCTGATCAAAGCGCGCTCTAACACACACAAACACGGACAAATGGCCTCCTTCAAACTAGTTCAACTAGCAGAGCGACATTTTCATGGGTGGAGTCTGTTCGAGGGTTTCTTTGCCAGAACACAAACAGTGGAGAAAAAAAAAAGGAGGAGGAAACAACTACATATCTACGCAGAGGTGCAATCTCTCCCTGATAGCAGCCCTCTGTGCTCCCACAGTGACCCACTCGCTTCAAAGTTCAATTCTACTACTTCACTGCAAAAACGAAAGAAAAAATAAGTAAAATTTTCTTGAAATGAGTGCATTTTTCCTTGATTTGAGGTGGTAAATAAGATTATTTGCCAATGGAATAAGATTTTTGCACTTAAAATAAGAACAACTCATCTCCATCATCTTATTTAGAGGGCAGAATGTCTAATTATCTTATTTTAGGAGACAAAATACTCATTCCATTGGCAGATCATGTTGTTTACCAGCTCAAATCAAGGACAAACACACTCATTTAAAGAAAATGTAACTTATTTTAGTTCTGTTTTTGCAGTGTTTGGAGGAAATTAGGGGCGAAAAAACACAACAACATGCAAACAAACCGCCCCCCCAGTCATGTTTAAGGTTCGCATGAAACACGGCAGAACATGCAGCATGAATGTCAGCCGTGCATTTACAGATTCCCGCTCACATGTTGAAATAACCGTCGTATAATTCCCTCGTTTCAAAGGCTGCGTGATTCCTGCCATCTTCTCAGTGTGACCGTTCCTGAATGCTTGGTGTTTTTTTTTCCTCATATCTTGCATCTCCAGCTGAGCAGCCAGATGATTGGGTTTCGGTTTGACGCCTCATATGCATAAGAGGGCGTGGGATTACGTCTGAATGAAGAGGAGCCATTCGCTGCTTTGTTTGAAACAATCAAGACAAACCTCGTTTTTGAAATACTTTGAGGTCACACTGCAAAAACAGAACTAGAAATAAGTTAAATATTCTTTAAAATGAGTGTGTTTGTCCTTGATTTGAGCAGGTAAATAAGATGATTTTCCAATGGAATAAGATTTTTGCACTTAGAATAGGAACGATTCATCTCCATCATCTTATTTCAAGTGCAGGATGTCTAAATATCTTATTTTAGGGGTCAAAATACTCATTCCATTGGCAGATAATATTATTTACCTGCTCAAATGAAGGACAAATACACTAACTTTAAGAACATTTTACTTATTTTTAGATCCGTTTTTGCAGAGCATTTAAACCCCAAAGAACCAAATTCCAAGTTTTACTGACCAGCCTTGGCACAGAGGGCCCACATAAATTATTTATTTGTTCTTTATGATGTTACTGGTATGAATCTCGAGTGTGGACCTTTAAAAGAACCGACCCCTATTCCTGCTGGAAGCTTCACTGCTGAGGATTCACAAGAAATAAGGATTATCGGCCAATGTTAGTCATTTCTCACATATCAGTATCGGTCTGATAAGTAAAACCGGGCCGATGTTAACAACTGGTGATTATTTTCATCTAGTTAGTGCCTGTATTTAAAGAGGTTGAGGTGTTGGTTGTGTGGTTTTAGTTCGGTCATGTGACAGTGATGCATCACAGCCTGGATTGTGTTTTTGTTTTTTAGATGAAGCAGAAATAAAAAACAAAAAAACAAAAAAAAGTCTAGACTATAATCCAGATTGTTTGCTTCAGTTGGTACAAAGTTGTATAAACTTGACCATCACAGAACTCAGGTTGTCGGACATAACAGCAAAATTAATATCGGATCTCGATATCAGCCCAAATTTTCATATCGGTGCATCTCTAACCAGAAATAAAGAAAACTACTGCATAGAACGACTCTGAGGCTGTCAACAGATGCCCTGCACTGTTTGTTCATTAAGTGGCAATAACTTTATTAAGCTATATCAATTCATGCAAATCATTTTCTCCTTATGAAGACACACGACGTATGCATGTGAAATATTTCTATCACATTTAAAATGCATCAGAACTATTGATTAAAATGAATAAACAATTTTTTTTATTTGTTTTAAATGCATGGGCATTAGTCTCACAGTTTAACACTATTTATACCACTATCACTGTCACTAAATGCATTTTCCCAGTTTATTTACATTTTACTTAGGAACGACTCATACAGCATATTGAGTTTAACGCATCGCACAAAAATGACTAAAAATGTAATTTAATGGAAATGTGTCATGTAACTAAAATTCATAAATCTTACAAACCAGGTCCACAACTATCCATAGATGCATAGAATCAGGAGCTGGTCATTTATCGGGAATGCGTCCAACATTTTCAGCATATTTTGTACTTTTAGAATAACGACGGCAGGTAAATTGCTGACGAATCCCCAGGTCCAAAGGTCACTCCCCAGTGTGCTGTGTAAAGACTCCCTCGGTCCAAACGCTTCACGCCCTCCCGGCACAAGTGGAGGCCAACGAGGGGGAATCTGCGGACGTCGAGGGGCCACACATGTGGGGGAGTCGTGGGTCATTCACAGCAAAAATAGAACTAAAAACAGGTAAAATTTTCTTGAAATGAACGTATTTGCCCTTGATTTAAGCAGGTAAATAAGATTATTTGCCAATGGAATAAGATTTTAGCACTTAAAATAGGAACAATTCATCTCCATCATCTTATTTCAAGTGCAGTATATCTAATTATCTTATTTTAGGGGTACAAATACTCATTCCATTGGCAAATAATCTTATTTACCTGCTCAAATCAAGGGTAAATACATTCATTTCAAGAAAATTTTACTTATTTTTAGTTCTCTTTTTGCAGTGTTGGAGGACCGGAGGAGCTCTGGGCAACGTTTATCCAAGAAAACGTTGGAAAGGAGATACGGTCGAGGATACAAAGTTAAAACTGCGTTTGGTTTAATTCTCTCCCCTGCTTTAAGGACTGCATCAAACGGTTAGAAAATGTACTCATTTTTAGCAAAACGCATGATACCAAATATGGATTATAGTGAATTTGTAATATTTAGGCAGCTTTTTGAAACTGTTTCTTCTTCTTCTTTTTTTCACCTTCTCAATTCTTATGTACATGGAGACAGACGTGTACTTACTTAACGCCTGGAATGTCCAACATGTTCGTGAGTCCCGTCCAGTTGATGTCCAAAATCTGAGAGACAGAAAATCACCATCAGTTATTTTTATTGTAAAATGAAGGAAAAAAAAGGCTACACAAATAAAGAAAAGAGTCATCGACATATAACATGATAATTAAATATGTTTATAACAGCTGTTGTTGGTGAGTCGGTGGTTTTCCTGATTCATGCATTCAGTTCCCAAAAAAGCACAAAAAAACCCAAAACAAGAACAGGTACTTTAACAAAGCACTTTATGTACATTCAAATATAAAAAATCACCATAAAAGCTTTCACTATACACCATGAAAACTTTTGTTTGAATGTATCCTGCTCCGATCCTATTTAAATCTTTATTAAAGCTCTGAAGGCCTGACCAATGTCTGGTAAGCTGTTATAAATGAGGATTTGAAACAAGCTTTTTGTCCCCATAAAACCGTAATGGAGCCAAATCTCTTAAAAGTAGCACTATAAACCGAGACCTTATTTCATCCAAGGTTAGAGATGATTTACAGGGAAATCTCTTCGTCTGCATCGTGAGTCAGCAAACGGCAGCCGAGGAGCCGAGCTTTTAATTCAGTCGATGTGCTGATCAATACCGGAGGTCGGGTCAGGTTCAGACCGGAAGCTAAATCCATAATGTCTGCAGACATTAAATCATAGGAGATTAACGATGAGAAATTAAAATAAAAGAGCGTCGTAAACCCAAACGTCCTGTTTTCTGTCTTCAGTGGATTCAGCTGTAGGCTCAATCAGGAGTAGATCCTCCTGACAGCTCAAGGTCACCGTCTTTATCTGAGCCAGGCCAAACTTCACACTGCAAACAGGGAACTTTTAAAGTAGGTAAAATTTTCTTCAAATGAGTGTATTTGTCCTTGATTTGAGCTAGTAAGTTTAAATTATCTGCCAATGGAATAAGATTAAAAGATCGCTTAAAATAGGAACAACTCATGTCCATCATCTTAGTGCAGCACTGCAAAAACAGAACTAAAAATAAGTAATATTTTCTTTAAATTAGTGTATTTGTCCTTGATTTGAGCAGGTAAATAAGATGATTTGCCAATTAAATAAGATTTTTCCACTTAAACAATTCATCACCATCATCTTATTTCAGGTGCAGGATGTCTAATTATCTTATTTTAGGGGTAAAGATACTCATTCCATTGGCAGATAATCTTATTTATTGGCTCAAATCAAAGACAAATAGACTAACCTTAAGAACATTTTACTTGTTTTTAGATACGTTTTTGCAGTGAGTATGTCTAATTATCTTATATCGGGGTAAAAATGCTCATTCCATTAGCAGATAATCGTATTTAGCGGCTCAAATCAAGGACAAATACACTCATTTCAACAAAATCTTACTCAATTTTAGTTCCCTTTTTGCAGTGTATTGTCCTTATTGGACTTAATTTATAGTTCTCCACATAAAGAAAACGGAAATCCGGATGAAGCTGTTATATTCGAGGAAAAAAATACTTTTTCTCCCCCAAAAAGCAAAATGAAAATCCAACAAATTTGGACCAGAGCCGCTGACTCCTTTCTATAAAAGCTGCGGACATCTTTTCAGCTGCTCAGAATGACCGCATTTAAGACGGCATAACTTTAACTTGGGGTGCTGCTCCAGCTTGTTCTTGTTTGCATCGCGAGTTGCCAATTAGCTGCGATGATGAAACCGCAACGTGTTTCCTCACACAGAGGACGGCTGCTTAAACTTCGATCACTGCGAGCGGAGAGGCAGATCATTAACCTGCTTTTCTAACCCAGTTATCGGGCCTTGAGACGTGAACCTAAACTGGGTCACCCAGTGAGGAGGACGGGAGAAAGTAAATCTGGGTCCACGCAGCAGGAGGATTAAGCTTCTCCTCTGTTCGGCTCCACCTTTTCCGAGTTTCCTTGGCTCTTTTTTTTGGAAATTTGAGTGTCAGGTTGAGCCAGAAGCGGATCGCCCCTCCCAGGCCGGCTCTGCAGTGAAACTCAGACAAATCACGGCCTGCATTCCTGACACGCCCGAACGCTCAGAGGACGGCCGGCTGCAAACTCAACGAGCTCTGCATCACCAAGAAGCAGGTTTCCAAGAAAATATCCGATCGGCTTTCAGCCGTTCTGAAACGTCAGGGGAGAAAGAAAACCTGCAACGCCTAAAGCTGGCATCAGCTGTGCTTCCACAGTTTGGACACAGAAACTCTGGAACCCCATCTGGTGGATCTATACTGCAAAAAGGGAAGTAAAAATGAGTAATATTTTCTTAAAATTAGTGTATCTGTCCTTGATTTGGGCAGATAAATATAATGATCTGCCAACGGAATAAGATTGTTGCACTTAAAATAGGAACAACTCATCTTCATCATCTTATCTCAAGTGCAATGTATCTAATTATCTTATTTTAGGGGTCAAAATACTCATTCCATTGGCAGATCATATTATTTACCTGCTCAAACCTAGGACAAAAACACAAATTTTAAGAACATTTTACTTATTATTAGATCCGTTTTTGCAGTGTACAGGTTCAGTATATAAACTCACCAGCATGAAACCATGAGCTCACAGTGATGCCGATCAACGCTCCACACTATTATTATTATTAGTATTATTATTATACTGCTGGTGGAAAAAACAACACTGCAAAAAGGGAACTAAAAATAAGTGACATTTTCTTGAAATGAGTGTATTCGTCCTTGATTTAAGCAGATAAATAAAATTATCTGCCAATGGAATGAGCATTTTGACTCCTAAAATAAGATAATTAGATAAACTGCACTTGAAATAAGATGACGGAGATGAGTTGTTCCTGTTTTAATTGGAAAAATCTTATTTCACTGGCAGATTATCTCACTTCCCTGCTCAAATCAAGGACAAATGCACTAATTTTAAGAAAATGTTGCTTATATTTAATTCCATTTTTGCAGTGAACTCTTTTTTTATATCTAGTGAAATTTTAATGCGACTGCACACCCTGCAAAAAGGCAACTAAAAAAAAGTAAAGTTTTATTGAAATTAGTGCATTTTCCATTGATTTAAGCAGGTAAATAAGACTTTTTGCCAATGGGATTAGTAGTTTTACCCTTAAAATAAGAAAATTAGACATCCTGCACTTGAAAAATGATGACGGAGATGAATCATTGCTATTTTAAGTGCAATAATCTTATTCCATTGGCAAATAATCTTATTTACCTGCTCAAATCAAGGAAAATGCACTAATTTCAATAAAGTTTTACTCACTTTTAATTCCCTTTTTGCAGTGCATGAGCATCCCTTTAAGCTCTAAATATCTGTTTCTAAACATTGTTCCTCCAACGTAGACAGATGCAAGCTGACGCGACAGAAGAACCACCGGTAGGTTTCTCCAACACTGACCAGAAGACAGACGGACCTGAAACCACTTCCAACACACTGCAAAAACATGACTGAAAATAAGTAAAGTTTTCTTGAAATTAGTGTATTTGTCCTTGATTTGAGCAGCAAGTTTAAATGATCTGCCAATAGAATAAGATTTTTGTGCTTAAAATAGGAGAAACTCATCTCTATCATCTTATCTCAAGTGTAGTTTATCTAATTATCTTATTTTAGGTAAAAAGATACTCATTCCATTGGCATATCATCTTATTTACCTGCTCAAATTAAGGACAAATGCACTAATTTCAAGACATTTTTACTTCTTTTTAATTCTTTTTAATTCAGTTTTTGCAGCGCAGGTTCTGGTTCTGCTCTGCAGCTGAGAAATCGTCTGTAATCTCCCGGGTTCTGGGATTTTAAGTAATGTGAACTAAACGAGCTCTGAGAGGTGAAAGAAACGTATTACTTTTGGGCCACAGAACCGAAAGGTGTGTGTTTGGCAGAGCGTCATCAAGAACACAACGTCCATCACGCTGTGCGCGTCTGTCTCTTCAGACTGAACTGAGTTTCTTTTTTAATCAAGCTGGATTAACATTTTAAATCACAACATTAAGGTGAGACTGCTTAAAAGCTTCTTCAACAAGCTGTTAATCTGAGGACAAGGCAACAAAGATTTAGGAGTTTTTATTTACTTTCCTTTTACCCTGTTTTACAATGCATTTTTTTTCTCCTTGAATGCCGTAGCAGAAAAAAAAAAAGAAGTAGAGGAAAATCCCGTTCGTTTCCAAGATGAGAGCCACAAAAAGTGACATCTGAGATATTTTTTACAGAGCAGAAACATCAGGCTGTTCTCATAATTCGTCTCTAATTTGCTTTTTCCTGCTGTTTTTATCCACGGGTTTCCGGCACAACTTCACCGACTCCCAAAGGGGCACGGAGAGGATCACGGATCTGCTGAAGTCTAGAGTCCGGCAGCGCTTGAAGTGCCGGGAAACAACTTTACTCGCTGACCAAGGCTCTTTGGCTCGTATCCTTCATTCATCATGGGGGTGTTTCCTGCTAATTCAAGTCAACGTGGTCAAAAAGAAATCGTAATGGAAAGTTCCCAAGAGCTGGAAGAAGCAAACATGACAAGCATAGTTTTTGAGCAGCTTCATTATTGTTGCAGGATTCAAACACATCTTTCATTTCAAACTTCCTTAAGATTTTGACTTCCTCTGAAGATCCAAATATGGCCTGTTTGATTTCTAATAGGTGTATGAGACCACACAATGTGTTTTGATTCAGCTGAGTACTAAAGGGATTTATTTCACTGCTTTTCCATCAGCTCTCACAATCTATGACACCCAGACTCTACAAATCTGGACTGGAGCATTTCACACCAAATACCCGCGCAGCAAAAAGGACTAAAAATAGTAAAATCCTCTTTAAATGAGTGTATTTGCCCTTGATTTAAGCAAGTGAATAAGGTCATCTGCCAATGGAATAAGATTTCTGCACTTTTTTTAAGTGCAGTATATCTAATTATCTTATTTTAGGTTATTTTAGGGGTCTGGATACTCATTCTATTGGCCAATAATCTTATTTAGCTGCTCAAATCAAGGACAAATAGATTCATTTCAAGAAAATACTTACTTTTTGTTCCCTTTTTGCAGTATAAACCAGATTAGGGATTACAGGTCCAGTATAAAATCCTAATCTAAGAGGGTCAAGTAGTAAGAAAAGGCTGTGAAATTGTCTTTTTTTTTATTTGTGTTACATGCAGGTTTTTAATTCAAAACCCAGAACAATTAGACAGTTTGATGTCACAATTCAAAGATAAAAGGCCCAATTTAAACATACATAGGATATAAAAATATATATTCATTTATAGATAATTTAATAGGCAACAAAGAAGCCAAAACAATTGTCCTTTTTTCTTCGCTTCACCTAATTAGAAAAATGCTGAAAGCCTTTTCCAGAGCCGGACCGCAGCGTTTCTGCAGCAACACACACATCAAGGCGCTCGTCCAGCTCACAGGACCGTCACCGGGCTCCCGTTACTACATCCCTGCTTTAATTCAGCACTAGCTAGAGCCCACACTGCAAAAAGGGAACTAAAAACAAGTAAAAATTTCTTAAAATTAGTGTATTTTTCCTTGATTTGAGGAGCTAAATAAGACTATTTGCCAATGGATTGAATATTATTACCCCTAAAATAAGATAATTACATATGCTGCTCTTGAAATAAGATGATGGAGATGAATTGTTCTTATTTTAAGTGCAAAAATCTTATTCCATTGGCAAATCGTCTTATTTGCAAAGACTATTATTTTATTTAATGTCACTTATTTTTCCTTTTTGCAGTGCACTTAAAAAGGAAACTAAAAATAAGTGACATTTTCTTGAAATGAGTGCCTTTGTCAATCATTTGAGCAGGTAAATAAGATTATATGCCAATGGAACAAGATTTTTGCAATTAAAATAGGAACAATTCATCTCCATCATCTTATTTTAAAAGCAGCATATGTAATTATCTTATTTTAGGGGTAATAATATTCAGTCCATTGGCAAATAGTCTTATTTAGCTCCTCAAATCAAGGAAAAATACTCTCACTTATTTTTAGCTCCCTTTTTGCAGTGCATAAAAGAAGTGCGGATGATAGAGTTAGCATTTTTGTTGGGACACCTGATAGTACGGCACATTGGTCCTCATACACGTTGAGAAAGAGGAGGGTGAAAAGTCTGAGAAGCTTAAAAAAGATTATAAAACAAGCTTCATGTGTCACAGAGTGAAACACACAGTAACTCCAGGATGTAAATATCCAGGCTCCCTGTAATGTTGTCAGGTTTCTGAGCCTTTCATGCTTTAGAGTAGTGTTGCTCTAACAGGCGCGCTTTGCCTGTGGTTCTAGATGTAGGTCGGGTTTTTACCACAATGCACTAAACACAGACTGGCACAGGAAGACAGGAAAGCAGATGGGGGATTCCAGTGAACAGCAGCGCCGGTTTCTACAGCCTCTCACCCATTCACAGCGAACTCAGGCTGCAAATCTCCAGCCAGAAACGTGGCACGGTGTTCACAGGGCGTAATAAAAGCTCAGCAGGCTCCCCACTGACAGTGACAGTAACGTTTAAGCATGCATGTAAAGGTAATGGTGCTCTTTGATGGCATCCAGCATGCATGATGGTAGGTGGAGCATCTGGGTCATCCAGCAGTGACGTGGTAGCCATCCGATTAAGCCAAAAACCTGCTAGTCAGAGCGTTTAACGGGGGAGGGGTCAGGAAACACCTCATCAAACCCACGATGAAGGACGTGGTGAGTTCTCTAGGCTAGAGCAGGGGTGTCAAACATACGGCCCGCGGGCCGGATCCGGCCCGCCGAACAATTTAGTCCGGTCCGGTGGCTAAATGCATTATCATTATAAAAAAAAAAAAAAAAAAATTCTTCCAGTGTCCTGTCTGGCAATGTGGCAATAAGAATTGTTGTCTTAATGCCAAAAAGAGCTCATCAGATTTGACTTTCACAAGTGGAGCAGTACTGCTTTTGCCATAGTGCTCCGCTTGATTTATGAATGTGAATAGTTTTATTATGATTCATGTGGGGAATATCTCAAATGATATGGACACTACAATGGGAAAGCAGGAGAGGAAAGGAAGAACAAGAAGAAAAAAAGAAAAAGTGAAAGAGAGAGGAGATAAAAGGAAGAGAATGATAAAACAATTATTGAAAAAAACATGTACTTCGCTTAATTGAAAATCTGCAGTTCCTATATTGTCCACGAGGGGCGCTGTGTTTTAATCAGCAGATTAAGCTTCAGGTGTGGAAAAATTTAAATAATTTCTTAATTTTTATCTGTTTGATGTATTTTGTCATGTAGGACAGTGTTTTTAAGTTCCAAAAAATGTGAATAAATGTTTTTCAACATTGTACAATCACTGTGATCAGTTCTTACGCATAATGCACAAGTAAATGTTTAACTGAGTCAAGGTATTGTTGAAATTGCACATACCTTTCTTAAAAACGCTGAGGTTATTCATAATATATTGTGTAAAAGTGAAATAAATTTAATATAAAAATCAACAACAAGTCCACATTTATTAGTTCTATTTAATCTTGCAATGAGTTAACTCGTGTGGCCCTCTTGAGATCAGATTAAGCTGAATGTGGCCCCTCAACCAAAATGAGTTTGACACCCCTGGGCTAGAGCTTAGATGCAAAATACACACATATATCTGCAAAGCTGTCAGAAGTAAAGCCCCAGGATTGTCACAAGGAGTGATGATGAAAGAGAAGAAGAGGGGCAGAAAGAGTGAGCATATCATTCTTTTTTATGATAATCAACACATGTCAGAAATAATAAGTTAATGATTTAGAGCCTCACTGCAATTCGCTCCAAATAATCAGTGAAAAACACAAAGATCGTGGCTGCTGCGTGCATAATCCTTCTGGACCACACCCACTAATGAGTGGGTTAAAACGATGAAACGACGCTCAGTCAGTGGTGAGCCGAGCTCGCCACAGAAACACCCTCACTCTCATCCTCCTGTGCTGCAGACACAACTGGTGGCAACACCTCCACAGCGAGGCCCAACATGACGGTGGAGGTGGAGAAACCTCCGGCGCTAAAGGGGAAAACCTGCATTCCACAGATGGAGCAGGTCTGAAGCAGGTCTGGCAAAAATGTTTCATCTGAAACCGAATGCTGACGCTTTTCTTTGGCGTGTTAGTAAGGAAAGCAGAAGCAAAAAGAGAGATAAGCTGGTTAATCCATCGCTGCACCAATAATCGACTTCCTCGTGGCGCGGCTGTCGCGCCACCGCAGCAACGCTGCATCCTGTCACAACACGAAGGGCGGAGCAGGGCGAAGAAGCAACACCAATCACCGAGAAAACCACAAACCAGTAACGTTACAACGTGGCTGATGGCTCCAGCGTCTGACAGATGATTCAACAGCCATAAGAGACATAAAGGGTAGACTAATATTAATTTAAGAACAATGGATAAATAAATATAAAACTGCAGTTTTATAACCGTGCAACGAGCTCAGGCAACAAGACTGCAAAAAGAGAACTAAAAATAAGTACAATTTTCTTGAAATGAATGTAATTGCCCTTGATTTGAGCAGGTAAATGAGATTATTTGCCAATGGAATAAGTATTTCTACCCCTAAAATAAGATAATTAGATATACTGCACTTGAAATAAGATGATGGAGATGAATTTTTCCTATTTTAAGCACTTTTTAAGTAAATAAATCTTATTCCATTGGCAAATAATCTCATTTATAATCTCATAAGTAATTTCCCCCTGGGATTATCAAGTAATTCCCCCCTGGGATCATTAAAGTATGGCTGAGTCTGAGTCTGATTTACCTGCTCAAATCAAGGGCAAATACATTAATTTCAAGAAAATTTTACTTATTTTTAGTTCTATTTTTGCAGTGAAGACTCTCCTGGTACTGGTGACAACATGTAAAAAAGAAGAAAACGCTAAATCTCAAGCTTCCAGGGGTTATAGACCCACAGTTTCATCAGGAGGAGGTGCTATTTGCAGCAGAATGTGGAAAACAGTTGTTTTCTGCAGAAACCTTTGTAAATTGTAGTATAAACAACTACCAATTATATAAAAAATATACTTGTGTAAATATCTAATTATATACTGATAATGTAGAGCCTTAAGTCCCAACAAAAATAAAACTGAAAAGGAGATCAGATGGAAGAAAGCTATATTTTGTACAGTTGAACTTAATAAAAGAAGCAAACAAATAATTCTCTCAGCAGCGTCTAAAGTGAAGGTTTCTAACTCTCTTCCTGCTGAGGTCGTGGTAAAGCTGCATGTCCGATGAGGACGGGATAATTCCTTGTTTGTGTTTGGAGCGTCTGATAGTGAGCGCTTTCCTCTGGGCGCCTGAATCAGGAAGATAAAGCGAGCTGGACGACAGGAAGGAAGAGCGCAGTCAGGACGTGGGAACGCCACGCTAAAGAAAAGCATCAGGAGACGCCGCAGATGAAGAGCAGGTTCAGCCGGACCCGACCAGAACTTCTTCAAATATTAATTACGCAGCATATTTCAACATGTATAGTTAGAAAAAACAGAGAAAATAGGTTTGCTCTGTTTGAAATGGTCGAACGTTGTGCTTAAAGGAGACCACACACTGCAAAAAGAGAACGAAAAATAAGTAATAAATTCTTGAAATAAGTGTATTTGTCCTTGATTTGAGCAGGTAAATAATATTATTTGCCAATGGGATGAGTGTGTTTACCCCTAAAATAAGATAATTAGATATACTTCACTTGAAATAGGATGGAGATAAATTGTTCCTATTTTAAGTGCAAAAATCTTATTCCATTGGCAAATAATCTTATTTACCTGCTCAAATCAAGTACAAATACACTTATTTCAAGAAATAATTTCTTATTTTGAGTTCTATTTTTGCAGTGCACCACGTACGTTTATGACCAAATTCTATTTCAACCCTGAGCAATGCAAAGAGAGAACTAAAAGTAAGTGACATTTTCTTGAAATGGGTGTATTTGTCCTTGATTTGAGCAGGTAAATAAGATAATCTGCCAATTGAAATGAGTATTTTGACCCCTAAAATAAGATATTTAGATATACTGCACCTCAAATAAGATGACAGAGATGAGTTGTTCCTATTTTAAGTGCAAAAATCTTATTCCAATGGCAGATAATCGTATTTACCTGCTCAATTCAAGGACAAATACACTCATTTCAAGAAGTTGTTACGCATTGACTGTTCCTCTTTTTGCAGTGCGGGTTTACTGTGAGGAGAGGATGTGGATGTGCGGGACCAGGAATCAAAGTACTCACGGGTTTCTTGAGGAAAAAGACGGACAGGGCTCCGATCAGAGGCATGTCCCCCAGAAGAGGCTCCATCACCACCCTCAGCATGCCGTGAAGCTGCGCAGAGAACAGAACATCATGACGGAAACGCTGCTCAGGAAAAAACACTGTGGACCTCTGCAGAACCACGTTCTAGTTACAGGAACGGGCTTCCTGCTCTGCGTGAAGAACAAAACCATTAGGGCTGCAGCTATGCATCGATTCAGTAATCGATTCATCTATTGATCATTATTTTAAATTGATTGATTAAGCTAAAAAGAGATACTCTTCAGAAATACACTTGTTCAACTTCATACCTCAATAAACACATCTTGAACTAAAAAAGAAACATTTATTGTGCATTTAAATGCTTTGTAAATGACATAGAATCTAGTGTAATTAACATGGTAGTTTATAATTGAGATATCATCCCTCTCTCTCTATTTGGTAATATAACTAAGACAGCAACTATTATTTTGCTAATTGTTTAATCTATTTTTTTGATGAACAAATTGATATCCAAACAGCAGAAGGTGCTTTTTTTTTTTTTACAGAACATAAACCAGGTAAAGTTTAAACTGCCACTTGAGGAGTTCTGATTGGAGCATCACAAAGTGCACTTAAACTAGGAACAACTCATCTCCATCATCTTATTTCAAGTGCAGAATATCGAACTATCTTATTTTAGGGGTCAAAATACTCGTTCCAATTGGCAGATAATGTTATTTACCTGCTCAAATCAAGGACAAATACACTTATTTCAAGAAAATGTTACTTATTTTTTGTTCCGTTTCTGCAGTGTTTGCATGCAATCATGGCCAAATAAAGATGATTTTAAGGCTCAAATTGCCTATATTTTATTTTACCCTAAACTACAGCTACACAGAGAACTCTTAATAAAGCTGGAAATACAAAACATCCAGTTTCAACAAGGAAGGAATGTCTTTTTATTTTGCTGCTATAAAAATCAACAGCGTTCATTTTTTAGGTAATTCACATTTTTATGCAACAGTTTATTAACTTTTAACATAAAAAAAAAGCAAGACGCCAAAAGCAGGGGCATTATGGGGTATTTTCTTCCTGCTGCAGTGAGTCAAACCTCAGACGTGTAGACTGGCTGTCTGCAGCACCAAATTTGGACATAACTTCTTGCTCTGAGTAATCAAAGACCACTTTGCTCATCAAAATGCCTCTGGTGAAAAGATGGAAGATAGGCATTGGTTTTGTTTATGTCTGTTTCCTCCAGTCTTGCCTGAAAGAGTATGCTTCATAAATAAATGGGCAGCTACAATGCCTACTGAGCAGGAGGAGAAGTCTATAAATAAAAGATGTGACATAAGCGAAGAAAACAACAAGCGACTCATAAGTTATTTAGATTATTATCTGCTGAAACTAAACTGGTCCTTTTTCACAACCATGTAAAAGCATCCATACAGTGTTTTATTGCAGCTGTAAAATGAGAGCAAGCGGCAAACATTGCCCGAGCTGCTGAAAAGCAGCACGTTTCTCTTCTCTCCGCTCACTTTCCCTGCCTCTCTGATCTCTGAACAGCAAACACGGCCTGATCTTGTGCCAACAGCTGAGCGGATAACGTTTACTTTATCAGATGTGTGTCAACACATTATGTAAAAGTGTCTCTATGGAGGTCACAGATTGATGCAGGGGTCATGGCTGAAGGACTGAAGCCTAGCTTTTAATCCTGTCTGACTGGGAATTGTGATTACTGTATTTTTCTGACTATAAGTCGCACTTTATTTTCATAGTTTATGTTATAGTATAGTTGGGATGTTTCTGTGGCATAGTTGGCCGATGCAACCTATATTCAGGTGCAACTTATATATCAATTTTAAATGGTAAATCATACCATTGCCTACATTGTTACGTTGTTTTACATTGTTTCCATTTCAATTTACATAAATTGCTGCTGCATCTGGATACCGTGAATAGCACACTGTCTATTTCCCATGCATTGTTTACATTGTTACATTGTTTTACATTTCAATTGTTTACATAAATCGCTGCTGCATCTTTATCCTGAAAATGAGTGCAATTTACTGTGATTTTTCAAGCAGTATGCAAACGAAATTTTGTTCTGTACGCACTCTGTGCATACAAAATGACAAATAAAGCTATCCATGTCTATCTATGTCTATACTGAACAACATGAACCAAGGAGTAAACATTACCCTCTATAGCTGCTAGAGGGCGCTGTAGGCTTGTGAAAGCTATCCTGCTCCTGCACCACTTAACTTATTAACATATACACAACAAAGACTGAACACGTGTTTTTATGTTGTTTCGCTGTTTCAGTCACTGTTACTGGGCTGTGCAGGAAGCTAATAACAGCTAGCGCTAGCTAACAGGTCTGCTGTCTGGGTGGGTTACAACTTTGCTGATGCGTAGAGTCGACACCTGTCCAGAAGTCTTTGTCAATTCTGGTTTCTCACATTGAGCAACCTGTAATTAGACCACTGCTGTTTTAAAGCACGAAACAGCAGTGCACTTAAAAAAAAAAAAAGCGACAGAACCCTGTTATTGGGTTGTCCATGATGCTAATAGCAGCTAGCGCTAGCTTACAGCTCTGTTGTCTGGGCGGTTTACAACTTCACTGATGCACGTGAGCTTTATGTTGCTCTGAAACATCCGAGTCATACTGCTAGCTTAGCACGTAGCACCGCTACGCTCACGGTCTAATTTAGATATAATTTGGACAATTTTCAGCATAACGGGCCGTTACACTGAAATGCGCTGGATAAATCCTTGCTGACTGCAGTTTCTAATTTACCCCATTCAACCTCCCAGGTATGGTCCATGTTATTCAGCCTGTTGTGGAGGCAGCTGTGTGATTTAATAAATTGGTTTACCAGATTAAATGCCAGTTTTTTGTCTTGTGATTGTGTGAAATAAATATCTAAATAAATGCGAATAGTCCAGTGCTAAAAGTTGAACAATTTATAGGACTGTAGAGTTAAAAGGCGGAGTAAAGGTAAAGCCTTGACTGGGTCATGTAAGTGTGGATTTTTTTCTCCCTTAATATTAAAAATCTTCATCAAAAATGGTATTTTGTTGTTACTTGTGTTGTCTTTGACTATTATTGAAATTTGTTTGATGTTCTGAAACACTTAAATGTGTCAAATATGCAAAAATAGTTGAATCAGGAAATCAGGAAGGGGGCAAACACTTTTTCACACCACTGTGTTATTTTCTCGCTGCTAAACTAGTTACAATATTAAAAGGGTAAATCTGGCTGAAAACATCAAAATAAGAGTTCAACGTTTTCTCTTACATTATCTTGTAATTTATACCTTTAATTAGAAATAGTTATTGCCATTTAAAATTGAGAACCAGGATTTTAAAGAATGAAGAGAAAAAAACAGATTTAGGTGCAATATATGAGGACAATAACAAGACAAGAATAAACAGATATTAATTTAATAATTACTAAAACAAATAACATTTTGGTTGATTCCATCAGATATTCAATAAAACAATTTTTTCATCTCATTCTATTATTTTTCTTAGAGCATCAATTTAGACAAATAATTTAAATCTGCGCAATTATCAATATTATATAAAATAGCCTTTGAAAGATCATAATTTTGATTAACTGAAAATACCAACATTTTTCACATTTTTCATACTTTTTTTATATTTACCCACAGCTAAAAAAACAACTTAAATTAAGGTCTATTATGTTTTCAGACCTTTCAAGAACCTTTTATCTTGAATTTCTTGTCTGTTTCACGACGAAATGAACGTTTCTCCATTGCTGTTTCATTGCTTAAAACTATTCACAGATATCACGCCGTTGCTGGCAGGTGAAAAACAAAAACAACAAGTTATGAATTTAGGAAGATTTTATCTTCGACCATTTAAAAAAATCATAAAAAATACCTGTATGCTTTTGATTCCCGCCCTGCAGTAGTATTTCTTGATGTCGACGTCGATCTCTGTGTTGCCAACAAAACTGAAGGTAGGAGAAAAATAAACATCACATGAGAAATTCGATTGTTATTGTGAAAACAAGACGATAACTAAATTGATCTTTTTATTTTATTCTTTCCTCGTGGCTCTCTAAGCCCCTAGATGTGACCTGAAAATTTAGAAATAACCGGTTCCATCTTTAGACGGTTTAAACATCCAGTAAAAACTGAGGCTTCTGCGCTCAGTGTTGTGATTTAATGTTAAATGCTGATCCTCAGTGATGACTGAGAGGAAGTATAGATGTTCAGCTCAGATTTGCAAAAGAGAATAAAAAGCTGGAATGACACAATAATTTAAAAAAGGCTTGAAAAAAGTCCTTAAAACATTTTATTTGGATGGTAAAAATTTCTTCACTTAAATTTCAATTGATTTACAGCCAATGTCTTTAAATCAACACCAAGCAGACTTTTATTTTAGAATATTGGAATTGAAGTTTTGTTTAGTCCAAAATACTCGGCTGCAAACTTATTGTAAGGAAAACGACAAAAGCAAAAATAACATCCTAGTCCGAAGTGCTGCGGTGACTTTGCCACTGCAAAAACGGATCTAAAAATAAGTAAAATGTTCTTAAAGTTAGTGTATTTGACTTTGATTTGAGCAGGTTAATAAGATTTTTTGTCAATGGAATGAGTATTTTGACCCCTAAAATAAGATAATTAGACATCCAGCACTTGAAATAAGATGATGGAGATGACTTGTTCCCATTTTAAGTGCAAAAATCTTATTTCATTGGCAAATCATCTTATTTACCTGCTCAAATCAAGGACAAATACACTCATTTTAAGAACATTTTAAGCTTATTTTAAGTTCTGTTTTTGCAGCGTGTGAATGTGGGAGGGAGGTCTACCTGATCTGCAGGTCCATGATAATCTGCCTCTTGTCCACATTTTCAGTGTAAACCTTCACTCCATTCACTCTGATCGGCTGAAAAAAAAACAAACAAACAGAAAAGCCAATTACTTCTCAGATTTGAGAAATAGCTTCCTGCACAGTTGAAAGATCTGAGCTTTTCTTTGCCACTCCTGCACAAAACACAGAACGTTCCCTTCTAAAAGCCTACAAATGTAGCCGCGACAAGATTTAAACCGCTACCTCTGATAGAGCGGACAGCTGCTAAAGAGTTGTAACAGTTGTAATTTATTTCAATCCGAGAAACGATGCAAAGTCTCTGCTGACCTGAGGAAAAAAAAGCGTAACGTTATCGCAGGTGTTCACATTACATTCAGAGAGTGACCTGAGTCACTGGGGAGTGTGAAGACCAGAAGAAAACTACAATGTCAGCAGATCATAGGTTATCTTTTTACAACAATCTACAAAGCTAAGTGAAAAAAATACAAAAGGTTCATAGAGATAAGATTCAAAGATGAGGAACGTGCAGAGTACAGCTTGTGCTGATCTTATTTTGTAGCTAGCCATGCACGGATCAATCAGCCAGTCGTTGAAATGAGCCAAATTCTCTCCAGATCAGCATCCGAGCGAATGCAGAAAAACTGAACGATGCCCCAAAACATTAATTTCATTAAAACTGATCTGTCTGTAGAGGGTCAGGGTTATTGATCTGGACGGGAACAACATATGGACCAATATATCCATCCCATCAAGGAATCCATCACATCAACTTATTCATTACAAGCTTGTGCACACATTGTTTGTCACCCCATATAGACGCTTTGGCCTTTGGTCCCAGGTGCGTACCTGCCTTGAAAATGTTTTATGATTTCTCATTCCTACGCATTTCCCCACTATTTCTGTTCAGTGATGATTTCGTTCTTAAAGGCAATACCAGATTGGCTTAGAGGAAAGTTATTTTCTCAGGACTGCTGCTAAGAAGACTATAATACATTCATGGTTTTCTCCGGACATCCCATCAGCACAAGATCACTTTAGGGACATTTTGCTATTTTAGCTGTCGTAAACAAAGCGCAAATATCCACAGTGCAGGACTGGGACGCTCATGTCGGTCTTCTGTTTGACATAACATTGCATTTAAGGTGTTTTCTGCTGCGTTTTCTCTGAAGATCGGCTCATTTCGCATCCTCTACCGCTCCTCTTTTGGTTTACCTGTGTACACAATGTGTAAGTGTACGCTTGTGTGCTCATATTTATTAATGTGGGTACACGTGTATGCAGTTAATATTTCCTTTTTCTTTTGTGGTAAGGCAACGACACTGTTTTTGTAATATGACGTTCAAATTGTTCAATAAAAAGTTTGTTACAAAGAAAAAGGATCTTTCTGTAAGGAATCAATGGACACCGTACTGTTTAATGTATGAGTTTAGTGAAAAAGAAAGACAATTAAGGGACTTAAACTGATAATTAATGCATAAAACGATCCCTTCACTTTGTGATGAATTCAGCACCAGTTCTATGTAGAACATGCTGCATCTTTACGGTCAACGTTCGCTAAGATTTCACTGATGAATTAATGTGTTTTCAACAACAATATTCTTATTGGTTGAAATCTGATTAGGCAGATCAAACCTGAAAGACAGCCAGAAATCTGAGCGCTGTAACATTTGGTCGCACTGAGAATTAAGGCAATACCAACGATAAAAAATGCATTCAGAATGCAGCCGACGTTGCTCTAAAGGGTAAAACCTTCCCTATAACACCTTAAATATGCTCACATGCAACAAGGCGTGCAGCAAAAAATTACAAAAATGGGAGCAGGTCTACATCCAACAACATCCTACAACATTTTCTACAAACCTCCTTGTCTGCAAGTGCTTTAGTTAGTGCTTTTTCTCCAGCCAAATGTCTATAAATAGATATTTATTGTAGTACATGCATGTATGTATGTATAGAAAAAAAGAAAAACTTATATTGTAAAGCAGTTTATCTACTAAGACCGGGAACCTCTAACTTTGAAGAGAGAGTTAGTATATTACGAAGTGGCGATGTAGATGGTGGAGGAAATATTAGATTTGATTTAAGCTCATTGTGTAAAACATGATCCAATGAAATTTTACTCTACTGCAAATAAGGTACTGGCTGCTGATAACTTCAGGAGGAACCACTCAGAAAGGTCTAAGGCGTCGCTCCAGGGGGACATTCACTTGGATCAGCCGTCTTCTACGGCGGCCATTTTCCCTCCCTACCTTGTCTCCCATGTCGATCTTGGTGAAGCAGAAGGTGCTGAGATGAGGGTTGGCGCCTTTCACGGCCGGCTCGATTGTTTCTCTGAACAGTTTGTCCACAAACTGGCTGATGAACGGCCACATCTGCTTCACCGTCTGAGGGAAAACGGACAGAAAAGGAAGAACATTTATTCTACTCTCTTAGTCTTAGAGATTATGAAATTACAGAGACTGGACTGTAAAGGTGGTCACCATGGAAATTAAAGATAAACAGACACTGGAGGCACAGAGTCTGACATACATGGATTGGACAGAATGACTCTTTATGGGAAAATGTGTCAGCAAGGACACGTCTGCAGTACAGCATGATGTTCTCCACCAATGTGATTAAAGAAAACTGATATATTGTTACACGCCCCTGAATGGGTGGACACAATGTTTCCTATTTAATGTCTGTGTAGCAGAACAAACGGGGTTTTCAGATTGGGTGTTATGAGAACCCGGTACTGAAATTGCAAACATACCTCTACCTTTTAGATAAAATATGGTAATATATAGTTATGGTTTGAAGAGGTTTTTTTTTTTATAATTACAAGGCAAGGCTAATTTATTTATATAGCACAATTCAGTACACAGACAATGCAAAGTGCTTTACATGATTAAAATACAGGAAATAAAGCAGAAAAAAAGTAAGTAGGAAAAAGCAGTTGGATTGTATAAAAAAAAAAATTACAGAAGTCTACAATAGAAACACCATATTACCAGATAAAAGAACCCAGGGAGACCGTAAACAGGTTGGATATTTAAAACCAGTGACCGCCTCTATTCTGAGTGACTTTTCTTTCTACTGAAATTTGTGCATCAAACAGAAGATGTGCACTAAGTAGCAGGTACCAATAAATATGCACATTCCCAATTTGTCCATTTTCTGCCTTCACATTTCTATGTTGGTCTATAACAAAAAATACCAATAAACTATTGAAGTTTGCAGTTTTAACGAGACAAAATGTGGACTGTATTTGTACAGTAACAGCACGCTATATTTATAAAATTGGTTTTCACATTTTATTTGATGCAATACTTATTGGAGGACTCTTTAACCTTAATGTCATTTTCTAGATGAGTGTTAAACCGTTCTTAGACAGTTTTGGTAAAAACTATCACCTTTAAGGCGCTCCACCAGTCGAAGGGTGACAGAAGCAAAATCAAAGCACACTTTACGGCGCTGAAAACCCTGAATGGCTCTGAGTGTGTACTCTGACACCCTGCAGACACATACCGGCTGACTTATAGTAATGACGAGATTGAAAAGAAGCACGGATCACCTTTAAAATGCCCTTATGCCCTCCTCTAAGTGCTTGCACCACATCTATAATTTAGAAACAGGCCACTTTAGTAAACATCAATTTGGGTGCTTGGGTAGTGCGCTTAGAATATCCTGGAAGAGCCAACAAACAGTCCCAGTGAGTGAACCTCCTCCAGACGCGGATCAGATCCTTGTGGGTTTGTCTCTCTGTGGACCACAACGACTAGGACTTGCTCACTCAGGGATCCACATTCAGATCCCTATTTTTAACCCAACCTGCCCACTTTGCCCCGCTAACAGGAGATGAGGAGGGGAAATGGGCGAATGTCTGCATGCTGGAAACCACGGGAAACAACCAACGCTTTTATCTTTACCTTATTGAGCCACTCCACTCTCTCCACATCTGGATAATGGACCTGAAAGGAAGACAGAAACGCTGACGTTAGAATCAATGAACTGCTGGTCCTTAATTGGTATCAAACCTTTTAAAGCCTCTCAATACTTGATAATCTTGAAGTTGTGTGGGTCACAAGACGTTTCCACCCCGTTTACGCCCAGAACAAAAACCTGTTCCAGCCTCTTAGGCTACGTTCACACTGCAGCGAAATGCGACCTAATCCTAATCTTTTCACCTCTCAAATAATCTGATCTGTGCAACATTAATATGTGGTACTAATTCTGATTCGTATCGGATATTTTTCAAATAACCGGAGTCTGACCGCTCATGTTGCATTTCATCCGTCTTTCACGTCACTCTCCTGTCTCTCACTAATTCTCTCATAGCTCAACATCTTTCTGATAATAACAAGGAGAGATGCCGGTTGGTATTTTTAACAATTTTTTTTTTTAATGAAACTTTATCGAACACTTCTAGAAACGATTACATTCACCAGTACTTTCGTAAAACAGCTCACTGCTCTGTGACGTCTCCTGCTGGTATCAAAGGGTCGCTTTGTGGTCAGACAGCAGTGTAATGGTGGTCGCGTTTAATAGTAGTATTTTAGCACCATTATTATTTTGCACTCCCAACATTTAACTTTTCAAATTAATGCCTTTTTTTGTACCATTATCTTTGCACTATAAACATGGTTGAACATGGTGTTCTGCACACCTTTTTAAATACCGTTTTTCCCCCTGCACTGTTACATTCTTATCACTGCTGCACTCTATATTGTAATGATATTTTATTTCAATTGCAATGTCAGTACATTGCCGCAAGCTGTAGGCAACAAAATTTTGTTTGGTATACACTGTGCATACAAAATGACAATAAAGTTTGTCTAAGTCTAAGTATAAACGGCCACCTAAAAATCGGAATAAGCAAAAAAAAAATTGGATTTGAGCATCAAGACCTGCAATGTGAACGTGGCCTTTGACAGAATAAGACAGAATAACTTCAAAACATCTTATAACCATGACAGCATGGCTAAAACTAAACAATGCTGTCAACCAACCTAAAACTGAGATAGTAAAGAGGACTTTCTAACTGCTTATATAAGTTGGCCCCAGCATTGTTTTACCAAATTATCAGACTTTATTAATTACTTTTAAAAATTTTATTTTTTGTTTTCTTGAAAGTTGCTACATGTTTTAATAAATCCCCAAAGCACCCATCTACAATCATCTGTGTTCAGATGGTTGATGTAATGTTGCTGCTCCGAAACCAGAAAATAAAATAAACATGAAACATGTTTTGGGACTTTAAAAGGTTTTTAAGCTACATATTAAACCTAACATTTAAAGAATATATCATCTGTTTAAAGAAGCACAAATGATTTGAATATTCATGGCATGATCATCCCGGCGAGGCTTGCATAGAAAAGTCTTAACGAGGGGATCAGTGCATGCTGTTTCCTTTAATCTCCTCCCAGTTCTCTTGGCAGAGGAACGACTAAATGTTTTCAAAAAGGGTTTCAGACATGGAAAGATTAGACCGGACCGTTCGTTTTCATCTGAAATCAGAGGCTTTGACCCAATGAAGACATGCTACAGGCTCACAGATCCCTGAATGTGATAAAGTCATCCAGAGAGGAAGCAATTAAATAAATGTTTTTGCTGTGACGTCCGAAGATAAATGCCTTTGGCCTCTTGCATCCAACCACAGCTCATCGGCCTCTTTCAGCCCCCAGAATGCACAGCATCTGCATCATAAAATGTTTTATTGCCTATATGGAGTCTGATATGGAGTCTGACATGCAGTTTGTGCAGCGGTGACCGAGCCAGGGGTGACAGAAACACCCAAAGGATTCTGCAAAAGTTGTTATTTAGAGGTGAGAAGACGCAAAGAGAGTCATGAATGCAAAGTATTTAAAACAGGTCGTCTGATGTGCAGCTGACCTCTGCTTTTATCACTTCAGCGTCTAAAAACGGATCAACGATGCTGAAGAAAGTTAACGTTTTAATCAGTGTCTACCGAGTCTAACAGCAGATAAAACCACAGGTAGAGGACACCTGCTCCATCGTCTCTACTACTAAGTTAAATGGCCAAAAAAATACTCAAAGGCTACAAGTTTTTTGCTGGAATTGCCAGGCAGGATAGAGGAATCTCAGTGTTTCCCGCAGCGCTATCAAACTCACGCTACCGCCACGCCAACATTCCAAAAAAAAAAAAAAAAAAAAAAGTGCCGTTAACACGCGGTTTGTTGTTGTTGGTATTGCGCGTGCGTGAATGGCAGGGAAAAAACACATGGATACCCCCGCTCCGCCAGTATGTCAGCGGAAAACGTGTATTATCTCCCCCCCCCCCCCCCCCCCCCAGTATGTCAGCGGAAAACGTGTATTATCTCCCCCCCCCCCGCTCCGCGATTCGGTCCGCGGAAAACGTGTCGTCAACAAGCACCACCCCCCCCCCCCCCCCGCTCCGCGAGTCGGTCCGCCTCGCATAAGCTAATTCCTGCGGGAAACACTGAATCTTAAATATTTTTCACTCCATTCATGCTGTGCCTTTAAGCATGTTTTGGCCACTTGCTTTCTTCATTTTTTACTCTAAACACGACGGAGATTTGTTTTAATACGTTGAATTCAACCTACGGATGGTGTGGTGTTAAACTGTACACAATAATACCAATATGTTGAAAAATAAATGCAGTATTTTTTTCTGCCCTCATAAAAAAATCGGAACAGCAAAAGTATAAATCAAAGCCATACTTTCATGTTTTAGGGTTTGCTAGCGTCATCAAACTAGAGCTCATCATTTATTGCCAGGGTTTACTAATCTTTATCACAATATGCTGTAAATCAGAGGTGTTAAAACTTTTTCCCTTGGACCAAAATTGTCAATTTAAGTTGTGGGCCAAAGGTTTTATTTCACAGAAATGTATTTTGTGAATTGGTTTTACCTGCTTAACAATAAACTAAACACAGTGTTTCAATCAAACAGATGAAGTCTGTAGGAGAGGGAAAAAATTAATGTTTTATCTATTCTCAGCTATAAGAACATAATTGTCGTTATTCTTTCTTTTAAAATGTTTGCTGTATTTAGTAAAGTTAAGTAAATTTCGATTTGGATGCCCTAAAAGTGTGCTTCCGAATAAAAGTGAAGGACAGATGTGGTTATATTTACAATATTTTACAATTAAAGAGAACTAAAAAAATCTTGGTAATTAATAGACGAGTCTTCTGTGTTGCGCCTAACATTTTTCCATCTTAAGAAGATTTTATTTTCCCAGGAATGATTTTGCACTAATTAAAAATAAAAAGTATTCAACTGAACCAACCACCTGTGGGCCGTGTTTGTATCATTCCTGAACTGCAGTTGGGGGACGCAGAATATATAAAATGATTTAGAAATAAAATAAAAACCAGTCCAAGGGCCTAAAATGGCTCCCAGTGTGTACTTTGGACACAGCTGTTAATTATCCAAAAAGATACACCTAATAAGTAGTACTTTTTCATGCAAATATAGAGAAAAAAAATGAAAAGAAAAAACTCTATGAGATTTTAACAATGATAATACCCTTTGAAGACCTCTTTAATCGTCAACGGCCATTATTAAGAATAATTGCTCTATGATCTAAATAAAGCAATTTATTTAAGGTCTACTTCACTATGACCTTTGATAAAGAAAAGAAAAAAGTGAGTAGGTACACATTGCATGTGAGAACAGTGTCTTTGATTTAGGGATATGCAATAAAGACTTTTAATTTTTTTAACAAAAGTATCAGTGGAAAAAGTGATAATAAAGACTAATTTACAGCTTCTTGAAGTCTTTTTTAGATAACTGTATGACTGTAACAGCATACCCCAAACAAAAATAATGTCCTTAAAAAAAAACACATGTAATAATATAAAATGTTAAAAGAAAATTAAAAAAGGGCTTCATCAGGTCACCAGCTACATAAAGAAGTGTAATTTGTATCACTAAACTGCACACAGTTACTTAATTTAATCATATTTTTTAACGTATTGATATATTCATTGACGCTCTCAAGGAACCAACAGTGAAGAAAAAAATTATCCTAATAATAACAAGCTTTCAGACATCATGAGGATTTATTGTTGTCAAGAAAAACCAAAATTGTTATAGTGGTCGGAAATTTTTCACAATGACAAAAAATGTTATGATAAATACACCTCCACACAGTGAAACATACATCATGACAGATATTTCTTAAGAAAAAGTTAATCCACTGTTTTTAACCCCTGCTACACAAAACTATTCAATTAAAATAACGGAGTGTCTGTTTTTTTAGCTTTACAAATTTAAAGAAAACTGAGGTAAGATGCATCCGTTCTGCAACTGTGTCAAGCCAACCACCTCCTGTGACCCAGAGAGATGCACGAGGCCACCCAGGAAGTATCTACAGCGTGACTCACGTGAACGCAGTCATGCACCATGCTTGAGCAAACAACCTCATGCTGATGGGGACGTCACATGGTGCTTATTTTACAATATAGATTCTCGTCTGTCTTGTCTATGCCTGCTTAAAGCTATAGCTGGTAATCCTGTTCAGAAACACTTTTTGCTACACTGGGGTAAAATGGTCCTTCCATCCTGAGAGTCGTTAATACATTATGTACTCAGAAAAAGGAGGTTAAAAAATTAGGTTAGAAACGGGCCACTGGTTAGTTTCAGCGTACTGAATGTGCATGCACACTTCTTGTGTTTATGTATACGGCTAGCTTAGTGGTTAGCTTAGCCGTTAGCTTAGCGGTTAGCTTAGCCGTTAGCAGTTCATTGTAGCTCCGCTGCTCCCACCGTAGACTTTAAACATGGCTGAGAGTCGCAACAAGCGAACCGCGTTCATGTTTATGAGAAGAAGACGAAGGACTCAGTAGAAAGAAATAAGACCAGAGGGAATTTGGGATAAAAAAAACATAAAAAAAAAAAATCACACGATCCCCCTGAGGAGCGGAAGAGCAGGTAAGAAAGTCTTATTCAAAAAGAGACTTGGAGAAACTTCTGGAAAAATCGCTGACCCTGCCTTTAATTGTAAAGTGGAAAGAATGGGATCCAGTTTAACAAATAAAAATCTGAAAGGATGAGCATGCATTTGTATCCAAGCTTCTGAATTATATATAATTCCGATCTGCGGCGTACAGAAGTGCACTCTGGTCTTATTTCTTTCTACTTCTTCTTTCCTCTTAATTAATTAGCGAAGCATGGAAAACTGTTTCATCCATTCATGTAGTAAATAAACAAAAATAACATTTAGTGGGTGTTTGTTAGACTTTAAGACCAAAAATGAAATCCTGGAAATGTTTATGAGTAAACTCAGGATTATTATCAGTTGCAGCATGTGTTGCTCTGAACTTGGTATTAAAGCAATAATCGTGTATCAGGAAGTGAACTCCCCATTAGGCCAGCCGGATGAATCCCTCACTAAATGCTCTGTGCATGAAGCCAAGCAGACCTGAATACACAGCACGGCAACAAGAAGAACATAATTAGTTACCATTAAATGCAACTGACTCCAGACAGGCGGGGAAGTCAAACATGAGGTAAAATGCAGCTAAACATGCAAATGAAACCCAAATCATTGTGTATTCTGAGAACGCGTGCATGGAGGTTTATTAGAGGTTAAACATGAGGTGTAGCTGCAGCAGCTAGGATGTTAGTTCAGCCTTCAAAGGTCTTAATGCCATGAACATCCTTAAAGAAGCGGTCTCTAAGATAGAAAGCAGAGAAATGTACCAATAAAACAAACTGGTCTGCTCATGCAGTCAATGAAACGAGCAGCAAACAAAGTATTTATCTTCTGTCATTTGGCTAAAAAGGTGCATATATGGGAAAGTGAGAAAGGTCAAGGTAAAACGACACGCCGTGCTATAAAGTAACCGGTTTATTTTAGGTACAAACGAGACCAAGTGATTCTGCTTTTATAAGAAAATGCAGACAACAGACTGGTAGAGGAAAAAAAGATGAGGACTTACAGTGCACCCACATATAAACGGTTTTCCATGACTGTTAATAAGGTCATGGGAAACTAAATGGTTCCTTGTTGCTTCTGTATGATTCAAGTTGGAAATATGCAGTTTATAGAGTTTTGGGGGGAAAAAATACTCCTTAGGAATTAACACAATGCCAAAAAGGAAGAATATGAGCAATGACTGTTGGACAGCAACCGCTGTGGTGTATCTTTTATTTATTTCCTCAAAAGGTTCCTCAATCTTGGCCAATGAAGCTGATTCTGTATCTGTATTTAATCTGGTGAAGGTTTTACAACCATTTCTAAACTATTTTAGAACCAACAGCGACAACGATTATTCATAGATGGAAAACATTTTAAGGAAATTACCAATTTTCCTTGAAGTGGCAAAACAGCAAATCCCCCTCTTTGTAAAGTGAATTAGACAGCATGACTTGGGTTTGCAAAGTTGTATTGGAGGAGTGATGATCGGGGCTCGTTTTGAGGCCTCTTCAATCGTTGAAGCAATCGTTGTACATCGGAGCTGAACATGATTCGATCGCCCTGACAGCTGAAGCTTTGGCCAAACTGAGTCATTAGAAGGATAATAACCGCTAACACAGCCGCAAATCTACAATCGAATGCCTACAAACCTAAAGAATCAAGGAGCTGCACCGGTTCAGTTAATTATTCAGGTGTTTCTAACCCTAACAGTGGCCTTCTATTCTGAGATGCTTTACTGGACAAAATCCGCTGTTATTGAACTGCAGACTTTATGCTTTAATGCAGCAGGACATTTTCCAAAAACAATGCCAGGCAAAACATTTGCCCGCTTTCAACTAGCTTTTCCTCACTGAATAAACAAATAGAGGACGTAACCCCATAAAGACTCTATTGTACCCATGAAAACCCCTGCCTTAACATTTCAGGAGCTTGTTTTCCTCCAGAATACCATACGTATAGGCAGGCCTTATTGTAAAAAAAAACATGTATAATACCACTTCTTTTACAGTAAAATCACAATCAGGATATTATTTCCCTACCTGTAATCATGACTCTTAAAAACAAACATGACTCAAGGTACAGAGCATGTCTAACCATAGTCTGATCAGGTTGCATCATTTTGCTGACTTGTGTTAAACACAAATATATATTGCCATTCTACACTATATCTCCAGCCTTTTCTTTTGTCTAACTGTAAGCTATTTTTTTTAACTTCAAAATAAAACAACAATATCACCGTAAAGTTCACTCTCGACATAAAAAGTCCTTGTCTTTCAAATAAGATTCGAACCAGTTTAGCTATAACTAGCTATGACTATATGAGCTTATAATTAGCAAATAGGGTTGGAGATAAATTAATTAAGATGAGACAGAGGAAGTCCAAAGACATGTTTTGGTCCTTCCGGGTTCTAACAGGTAAGACCACATTTATATGTTGTTCTTCCGCACTTTCTGATGTCTGAGTCTAAAAACAAAGTGTACAGAGTGACAGAGCAGGTAGATCCACATGTCTTCTCCACAAACTGGGAACAGATCAATGCAACAACAAACATTTATTACGTCGAGTCTCCTGGGACCAACTCCTTTTTCAGGAATAAGTCATAAAACCTGCAGCTGACAAAGGAAGAGTCCGTTGCAGGGCGGATGTTTCTTCCTCGTGAAGGACAACCAGAGGGCGTCTCAGAACTGGGTGTACCTAAATCATTTGTTAATATCCAACACACCTCCGCGTTAAATAAGACGACTCCTTCAATTAAAAAGCGCAATTAGGGTGAAAAGCTTCAATCTAACTTGTCAGATTTAACATTGCCACTGTGCTGGCTGGATAAAGCCGCAGTGCAGAGAGTCTTTCCAGAGCCCAATATCCTTCCAAACTTGTTGATGTGCTGCACAAACAAGCCCTGCTGGGTTGTGTTTCATCAGCCTGCAGCAGCACACCCACAGCAGCGCAGACCTCCACATGTTCTGATCCGCGCAGCTCTTTCCCAACCTCGACTTTCGTCTTTAAAGGATCAGTTTTCAGGCAAAGCCATGACTCACTGGAAAAAAAACAAAAAAAAAGACCGACTTTTAGGCCGCCAATCGGCAGCAAGCCGAAGCATCTCTATTTGTGTTTCTAATGAGAGTCATGCTTCAGCTATGCACCAGCTGCTTGGAAATCCTACACTTTGCTTCAGCCACGCCTCCAGCTCAAAATCTCAGCGTGAGAGCAAAGGAGGAGGCGACCAAATATGTCAATGGAAACAAAAAAAACAAAAACTGGGCTTTCCTCAACGTTAAGATTCCTATATGATGACAGATAAAAAACAGCTGCTTAGGCTTTTTACTCTCAGGCTCAATAGGTCAGTGAAACCTGCAGCATCCTAATGAAAACATTACGTCCCATTTAAAACTCACGCTTCAAAATATTCTGTTGGGATTTTACGAGCTAGACCAACCAGAAGTAGCACATTACTGTAAAGTGAAAGGGAAATGATAAATGGCCTTCCTGTTTTTTGTTTTTTAATAAATATAAATCTGAAAAGTGCGGCATGCAGCTGCATTTACTCTTGTTTGTATTGCAGATCTAGAGATTGATATTGCGGTCCATTCTTCTTAGCAGAACAGCTCCACCTCCGTCAAATCAGATGGAGAACGTCCATGAAGATCGGTTTTAAAGTCATTCCAAAAGAGTCTCAGATGGATTCAGGTCTAGGCTATTCTAACACATGAATATGCTTCAATCTGAACCATTTCACTTCTCCTGCTCGAAGGAGTTAGATTCAAGTCTTTTGCAGCCCTAAGCGGGTTTTCTTGCAGAATCGCCCTGTTTGGTGTCATCTCTCCATCAGCAGCCAAGTCCCTGCTGCAGAGAAGCTTAATCCTGCAAACTAAAGCCTAAAAATGTCATTTTGTTGTTATAGAAACAGGTTTTATTACAAGATTCTCAGATTTTTGTTTACATTGTGTGCCACTAGTGGCCTTTATTTCAAAGTCAACTGATAGGAAACAGCGTTGAAATCTGTACATGAGTCACACGCACTAACTTACTGCACCACCACGGTGCTAAAGGTTCTCTGAATTTATGCATCAAAGCCCTTCTTCTCTATGTGATGTTACTGAAATCTCAGAACAAAGAGAATGGAAGAAAATGTTGATTTTTTTATGCACCCCAAAGCAAAACATTAAAGGTTTTGATGTATTCAAATAAAACATAAAAACCTTTTTTTTTTGAGTGTCTGACCTGCAGATCTCTGAAACTCTGGAAAAATGGCCAATTTCAACCACCTGCTTCCAATGAACCATGTTAAAAAAACGGAACATATACTAGCTTGTTACACAGACTAGGATGGGGCTTTTGTTGTGTCGATATCATGAATTTAGATTTATTGTGACAATCATACACTCCAATAACAAACTCTATTGCCATGTATTGTTCATACTTTTACTATTTTATCCACTGTTTATTCCATGATAGCATCAATAAACATAAGCATATTCAAAAAAGCAGATGAAATGAACTTATATTGTGCAGTATACTAATAAAAATGACAATTTTTCGTGTAAATTGAAGTCCATTTCCAATAGACATATTTTTCAGGAGCAGCATTTGGGGCTGCACTTAGCCGTACAGTTACCTAAGAGGCCTGCAAAAAACGTTTTAACTCATTTTTATCACAATAGTGCCACAAAATGTTATAAAACCTCAATATTTAATGCTATCAGTCCATACTTCTCAAATAACAAATACCCAAACATGAGGTTCAGCAGTTATTAAGCAGATATTAACAGCGAATGGATACCAAAAATAACCATCTTAAAGATCCTATATCTAATTTTAATAATAAATAGCCAATCTAAAAGACAGAAAAGATAAATATTAACATGTAGATCTTTCATTATTCAGGTTTTTCTAACCCTAACAGTGGCCTTCTATTCTGAGATGCTTTACTGGATAAAATCCGTTGTTATTGGACTGCAGACTTTATGCTTTAATGCAGCAGGACATTTTCCAAAAACAATGCCAGGCAAAACATTTGCCCGCTTTCAACTAGCTTTTCCTCACTGAACAAATAAATAGAGGACGTAACCCCATAAAGACTCTACTGTACCCATGAAAACCCCTGCCTTAACATTTCAAGAGCTTGTTTTTCTCCAGAATACCATACGTATAGGCAGGCCTTATTGTAAAAAAAAATATGTATAATACCACTTCTTTTACAGTAAAATCACAATCAGGATATTATTTCCCTACCTGTAATCATGACTCTTAAAAACAAACATGACTCAAGGTACAGAGCATGTCTAACCATAGTCTGATCAGGTTGCATCATTTTGCTGACTTGTGTTAAACTAGGGCTGGACGATAATTCAATAACAATATATATCGATCTATAGACGTATATTGATAATAGAAAAAAAAGGGTCAATAAAAAGTTCAATAGAATAAAATTTTTCCTTCCTTTTTGCATTCTACCCATCTAGGTTAATTTTAGTCATTAATCCTCTCAGCCAATCAAACGTAGACTAAGGAAACAAGCAACGCCCTCTTCAAAGAGTTCAAAGAGCACACATTCTTTTTTCTTTTTTAAAAATTTGTAGTTTTGGTAAAAAGTTGGTTGAATAAAGGGTTGAGTTTGAATTCAGTGTTTGTGTGTCTGTATCTAGAAATAGGTCAATAAGCAACAGCATAAAACAGTCATGGCCGCACTTCAATTATAGGTTTTGAATTTGTTGATAATTATCAATATGCTATTTTTCTATATCGTCCAGCCCTATGTTAAACACAAAGATATATTGCCATTCTACACTATATCTCCAGCCTTTTCTTTTGTCTAACTGTAAACTATTTTTTTTACTTCAAAATAAAACAATATCACCGTAAAGTTCACTCTCGACATAAAAAAGTCCCTGTCCTTCAAATAAGATTCTAACCAGTTTAGCAATGTACCAGAAAGGCCAACCTAGTTTTCCAGACACGCCAGAAGAATATTTATAACATTTTTCCTCATTTCATCCCACTATGACCGACACTGGCTGCAGTATTAACGAGTGTAATCAGACCCTTGGTTATAATACCAGCTGGAAAATAAATTTGCTAAGATGTTGAGTGGTTAAACAAACGAACCACACCATCCAGCTAAATGGTTACTTGATCACCGTTAGCCGCTGGAAAGCGAAGGGAAGAGGAGGAGGAGGAGGAGGAGGAGAGGGAGCTCCTTTAGTTTCACTCACGCCTTACTCGTGCAGAGTTAAGATGCATGCAACACTTGGTCATCTTTGGTGGCTTTAACATGTATGCCAGACCCTCAATGTCTTTAAAAAAATAGTTTTTTTAAGGTGTGGCCACTTAAAGGGGACACATTATGGTTTTTAATGCCCTAATTTTCACATTGAAATTATTTAGTTGTGGTCGATATAAAGTGGAACTGCAATGCTTTGGTCTGATTTCTTCTTTATTGTTTCCCCACAGCCCCTCTTTTACCCCCTTTCTGAGGTGCGTCTGAGAACAAGTCGTTGTGGTGCCGTCTCTTTAAATGCAAATGAGACGCTTTTTAAACTTCACTATCACTTCATTTGGATTCCCAAGGTGAAGTAATATGACTATTGTGATATGGTAATACCTTGTGTGGAATGTTGTAAATATATATATATATAACAATGTGTGTATTCTGGAGCATGTAACAAAAGTAATTTCCCCCTGGGATCATTAAAGTAAGTCTGATTCTGATTTGTATGTCAGCCACACTATTGACATTGCATCTCTGCCTCATTAAAAAAAAAAAACACAATCCTGGCTGCAACGCATTACTGTCACTGTCTCTTGGCCAAAAATAATAATAATAATAATAATACATGACCGACCCCTCCCCCCCTACTGAAACACAGACACTAAGGGCAACTAGATGGAAATAAACATTGGTTGTTAATATCGGCCCAGTTTACTTATCGGACCGCTACTGATATGTTAAAAAAATGACTAATATTGGCCGATAAAAATGTTAATGCCGATATATCGTGCACCCCTATTTAGTACAACTAAGAACTACTTACTTACTGTAGTACAAAGCATGTTACTCCACATTATTCCAGACTTTTTGAATTGAGAAATCTTCCTGGAGAGGAAGCGTAACCAGTTATGTTTTTTACTTTTTTTGGAATGACCATGACCTGGATGACTGAGAATCTTCACCAGCAACTACTTACTTACTGTTTTTTATGTTTTTCAAAGCTTATTTTAAGTAAAAGAAAAAGAAAACACAGTGATGCAACACACAGAATGCACCTTATAAGCAATCTCCCCATCTTTCTGCCAACTCAGCTTTTTCAACACCTTATAATCTAAGGTCAGCATAACACCCAGCCCTGGTGATACTGGTTGTTCTTGCTGTAAACCCTGTAACTAGGTGACTCTCTATCAAAGTGCTGCTGTTCCTCCACTAGGGATGAACTGCAACACTATATGTCGCCACACAAAAGGCCATCTGTTTCAACAGAGCCGGTTGTTCAATAGATTAGCATCACAGCCTTTATTTCTCACACATAGACGTGTTTTAGATCCACTGAGATAAAGGAGGAGCTAAAGGAAAGGGCACAAACTGTTACGTTTAAGCGTTGCTTGGATCTTTTTATAGAACGAATATATTTCCTCTACAAATTTAATCAATGGTAAGAAAAGAAATCCTTCCAGTGAACTCCAGAGCACGGCTGAACAGAACTTAGTGAAAATGGAGTCAGTCAATCCCTGTAGGTCAGCGTAGAGGAGAGCAGCCGAGGCTTTGTTCTGTCCCTCCAACATCGTTTTCATTCCTCCTGCAGAGCGGGGCCCGGCCCTCTGGCGCTGCAGAAGGACGTGAAATCTCCACCCATGCCGTGTCAAACAAGGGCACGCACGCCAAGAGTGGGAGGAAGAGAAGGACGGAGGGAAACCGCTCAACTACACTCACTGCTGCTGCTGCTTGTTGTTGAAACAGCTTCACAGACTCTGACTGCTTCCTTTAAGGCTACTACTAACCGGGGGGGGGGGGGGGGGGAGACGAGGTTTTTACAGAGTTTGGTGAAACTTTTTCTATGTAAAGTCAAGTCACACCCAATAATTACGCAGCTTAACCAAACGCCTCTGACTCAGACTTGCCTCTCCTCCACGACAACTTTAACACTACAGCATTATTGTGTTGCCAGATCACAAATAAAACAATTTAACCCTGAGATGTCTGAGCATATCTAGCTGTTTTTGTAGGCACCAGGCCCAAAACCGCATAAAAAAAACATCAAATCTGAATCAAAACCATCCAAAATAATCAACTTAAGACTTGATGAGGTAGAAAAAACTACATCATTATATTAGGAAAGTGCTTATATTTTATAAAAGCGGCATAAAAAGAGCTCTGATTAAAAGAGAACATCTTCTCAGATGTTTATCTTGTCCCCAATGGGACAGGACATAAAGAGGAACGCTTTAGGCGGTTCTTTTATTCCAACATTTATCTACTCTGTTCAATTAAATTTATTTATTTAGCACCAATTCACAACACATGTCGTCTCAAGACACTTTAAAGGAATAAAAAGGCAATTAAATCGAATCATGCAGACAGATTGCAGGCCAGTTACATCCATTCAACATTGCTCTAGTTATAAAACAGTGCAGTTGAGTTCAGTTTATTATTCAAGATGGTTCAAATAGTTTCTACCTAAGGAAACCCAGCAGACTGCATCGAGTCACTGACTTGCAGCATTCACTCCTCCAGGATGAGATGCACCAGCAAACAGCCATTTGTATTGAGTACATTGTGTCCAACCAGAAATATGCTTGAAATTCAGTCTTATTCCAGACTATTCAGAACTAGGGATTCAATAGAGATTCATCGATCTAGTTTTTTTCCAGTTCCATACTATGCCGATACCTGGGCTGAGCTTATCGGCTGATACCCGATACCGATTCGATACCACTGTTGAATGAATGACCCGTATACCTTGCCATATGAGTGAAGGCATCAGGATTGACATAAGCATTGTTAAAAAAGAAAAGGTCTGCGTCCTTTTTACCAAGATGCTTTAGGAGGTGCTAATTTAAGTTTGTGGTTTTGAATTTACCAACTTTATCCCCACCCCTCGCAGTTTTTACGTTGCAGACATCACATGTTGCAGTCAGACTACCAAGTATCAAGCTGATATCTGATCCAGGTATTGGATCGGTGCTTCTCTACAAACAAATATTCAAATTGTGATTAATTGTCAATTAATAGTTAAGTAGATTACAGTTTGTTCCACCCGATTAACTACCGTCCACTGAGACAGACCTTCTTTCAGTGTTGTTGTGCGGTCGCCATCCACAAGAGGACGCTGCCGCCCATTCTAAAGTAGAGCCAGGGTGTCATGGCGGAGGCAACCTTAAGCGGTCCAAATGAAGTCCGGTGTGGGATTATTTTTTCACTGTTTAATGACAAAGGTGCAAAATGCTCTTTATGCCATTCTGTTTTTAAATATATACACTCAAAAAGCTGTTTAAGTTTTCAGCTAAACAGCTCCCTTTAGCCAGGCTGCCTGGCGGAGCAGAGTCAACTTCTCAACCAAAACTCACTGATGTGCTCAGAAGGCGAGGATGTGATGACATAAAAGCGGAGGCCATCACAGTATTGTGGGAATTATTAGCGTTTAGCTCTTCGTTTAATGGAAAGACCCTCTTAATACAATAGAAAAACTAAGGTTTTTAAGAAAATTGCCGCTTATCAATCGTTAGTCGACGGGTAAGATCAACCTTAGATTAACTCAATCAATCAGACGATGGAGGGCAGTTTAAAATTTCACTTGAAGAAATTTTCTTTAACCAAAAAGTGCTTATTGTGATAAAACATTGATGCTTAAATCCTGAAGCACATGCAGAAATTGTCCCGAGGCAACTCTTAGGGTCTCCCTTGAGCTTTTAAAAAGCTAGACAGATGTTGTGAAAGGAGTGAAGTCGTCAGCAACAAACAGAAACTTATGGGAGAAGCTGATTATTCCAGTGATGGCGGCTATCTAACTTGCGTTGCACACCTAAAACCGATCTTCCCTAAAACATGAAACAAATCCACTCAACTGCATTGTTGCAGCAAAGCCCGGGGCACTGCTGAGATACAACAACTAAGCTGACTTAGTCCAGCGTTGCTTCCCTATAACTTTCACCACAGCTCTGCATTTTGATTTTGGTTTAAAGGAAACATTGTTAGAGTTGAGAAAAAAGGTCTGTTAAGGTTTTATGTTGATGCAAATTAACCAAAATTAGCTCTACGCTCGATTTGAGTAGCGCTTTGATGCGACTGGTTCAGTGTTTTTCTATCATGGGTAACAACAGAACACAAGCTGTAGGTTCTGACTGCAGCCCGTTTGGTTTCCCCGTCTGACCTCATTCCTTCGCGGCAGCGGCAGATAACTCCCACCTCTGACCCAGTAACCACGCTCGACCAGGCACCAGGAACCTCACGTAGTTTCTTCATTCCGCAACATGTTTCATGAAATTAACCACATCTGAGCACCGAAACAAGTATTTGTAAGTTCGCATCACTAAAGGTAATCGGTTAGCTTCCCCTCGACGATCACAGAGCGCTAACGTCCACAGACAGCATTCCCGCAGCGCTCGTCTTTGCTTGGTCCGACACAAAGCATCTGATTTTCCAGCCTACGCGGTTTAAAAGCCTTGTGTTTAATCGAGGTCAGGAAATCAGAAACTGAACATACGGATTACTGTCTAAAGGTTGGTCTTCTTGACTGTGATTTTAATGCTATGTTGTTGTCGTTTTATTATTCAGGGTTGAGAGGGAGAAATTTACGACTGCCGAGGCCAGATGAGCAACACTTTAAAAAGTTGCGAAACAAGAAAAACGACCCGGAGCGATAAACACTGAATCACCCCTTTGTTTGTAGCAGCGGCGAGTAAAAGAGCTGCCGAGTGTGGCTGTAAGTTTCTTAGTAGTGAAAACGTGCCACCGCCTCAGCCCTCCCAAGGTATGAGCCGCTGCCCACACAGCCCATCAGACCTCATTCCAGGAATATCTGCAGGAAGACGACAGAGAGCTGCAAGGAGACAATCAGGCCCTCTGCCAGCATTTATATGAAATACCATCAGAACTGTGTGTTTGTTACACATTTTTACTACATGGTCAAAAAAAGTGGCTCGCCTGCCTGCACACATGCTGTCGTTACTTGATGTTAAACCCATTTTTTAACCACTATTATGACCTCCATCCGGCCTTTGCTGCTATAACAGCTCCAACGCTTCTGGGAGGGCTTCCCACGCCTTTTAGGAGAATCCTTGTGGGACATTTTGATCATTCTTACTGAAGACAGTTGTTTTGTGGCTCTGATTAGGATCCTGGGAGGGGGGGGGGGGGGGGGGGGTTCTCCCTTTGAAGGCACGACCCACTGGAAGGACCCACAACTCTCTGAGGGGGCTATATATCCTTATGGCTTGGGAACCCAACCCTAGAACATGTAAATAAGGCGACTGTAAAACTTCCAATTATCTCTTTATGTCGTTGTCCAACCCCAGTTACACAAATCAGGCATAACATTATGACCACTGACAAGCAAGGTATTATCTCTTCATCATGTTTAGCAGATGCGCTGGAAGCAGTAACAATGGGCATGCTCGAGGATTTGGGTGATTTTGACAAAGGCCACTCTATGACAACTGGACAACCGCATCAAGTCAATAAAAAATAAAATAAATAAATAAATAAATAATAACCCATCAAATCCCTTTTTGACCGCTGGATTTGCACAACCCTTCAGGTCTCTGTAAGAAAGCCAACAATGAACAGAGGCTTTATTTTTCAGCCTCACTGTTGAAAGCCAAACAAAAGAATGAATCTAAGACAAGAAATGGCCTAGTCAAAGTCCAGAACTAAATCTCAACCGAACTACTGCTTCTTTTCTATTTATTCAGATTTTTCCATGCAACAGTTTCCCTTTATTAGTGGAGTTAACAAGATATGAGAAAAGTTTGGAAATGATTCACGATAACCTGTTTTTCCTTTCTTTTTTTTTTGTTATTAAACCCTGATATTTACCAGCTAGCAGGTTAGTCTGTCCTCCCACAGAGAGAAAATTGGTCCAGGAATGCATAGAAGAGTCCAGCAACCAGTTAGATGTTGCCACGGACTCCAGATGACCCAGATCTCCGTCTCATCAAGAGTCTGTGAGGACGTGCAGGACAGACAAGTCCGGTCCACGGAGGGAATTTACAGGATTTAAAGAATCTCCTGATAACGAGTCGGTGCCGAATACCACAGCACACCTTCAGGGCTCCGGCATCCATGTCTGACAGATTAGGGCTGTTCTGGCAGCAAAAGAGCGAAATAAATAACACAGTATTGTTATTATGTCGCCATCGTGTAATGACGTCTCTGCCTGACGCGCGTGTTTTACCGAGACCCTGGTTTCTGTGGTTGTGAATGGGTGAAAATCCCTGGAGAGATGTTTTCACATCTCTGAAAAGGCATTTCCTCTCAGAAAACGTCATGTCACAAAGAAATGTCGATTCCTTTGGTGTGATTTTGAAGTCAGGAGTTAAAAACTATAGGTGCAGACGCAGGCTCTGGGCAGACTTTAGCTTTGTGGCATGCTGCTCTTTTATCCAACCCAACAATCTTAATAGTCATTCCTGCATTCTTAGCATGCAAGAAACTGGTAATATTGGCTATTAGGGCATGCCAGAAACAGAAAGAGGAAAAACAAAACATGGCATTCTGGCTCCTCCTTTTTCCATTTTGTAAGTTTGACTTGGCACCGACATGAAACTACGACGGATATGACAGGAATTAAAGCCCACGGAGCTCCGAAAGGTTCTGCTGGCAGGATTCAGGATTTTATTTGCCTTTTCTGACAAGAACTGAAAAATTAAAACGGTTAACTATTTCTGAGGCCCAGGCCAACAAGCATCAGTGATTGAATTTCCTAAAAGAAGAACCAGACGGCAGATTTGTTTTGGGTTTTGCTTCTAGTATAAAATATGAGTAAAAAAAGTATTACTTTTTTTTCCCCAAACAGGATGGTATTGACAGTTTTGTTCATAAATGCAACAACAACAGTTCTGAACACACTTTGAAAGTCTGTTTCAGCCTAAATGGTGAAACATGGTGGGTGGCAGGGTTGCCAGATCTGACTGACTGTTCTGGACCAACTCGTAAGAAAACAGCCCAAATCGCACAACATCTGTTGAATTAATGTTTAAACGCGTAGAACTCTTACAGAATATATATTTTTTTAAAAACACGGCATTAGCGCACAGCTGGACTATAGGGTAGAAAAATAAGTTAAACATACTGTCTCCCTACAAAATGTCCTATCAGGCAAGCAGATAACCCACACACAGAGATCCCGTTCCCAATGTCGCAAAAAAAAAGCAAGACAGCACTAGTTGTAGAAAACTGTTTTTCTCACAGAGAGCAATCTAATGTTTTTCTTTCACACAGCCATGAAACATTAATAAGTTGACCAGTTGAAATCTTAACTTCATTTGGGGCGTTTACAGTTGACTGGCGAATACCATTTCATAGTGACCCTTAATTAACCAATGATTATTAATCACTGAAGGTGAAAAAATGCTGCATTTTATTAAACTGTTAGGTTATTTTTATTTTTCCGCCACACAATGAAAACATCTTTGATAGAAACTTCCTGATATTGCTTCCTGAAAACCCGTCAAACGTTGCGAAAAGCAACCCAATCCGCCCCAAAGCAATTTTTTCTACCCAAACGTGTTCAAGAGAATGGGATGGGAAAGATGGCCGTGTCTGAAACGATGAAGTTAATTCATATCAGCCTGGACCTACTACGGTCAGAACCGCCTCTGACGGGTGGAAAATCTCACAGAAAACCGACGGCAACAACGTAGAAGTCTCCACGTGAAGATCTAGGCACATTTTGATGTAGAAGACAGCATTTGTGAGTCTATAAACATTTTCCTCAATCCAGAAATCTTAAGGAATAACAGATCAAATGGCTGAAATTCGGTCAACATTTTAACTATTATGTTCCCTTTATTGCCAGTAACCGTTGGGTTAGTACGGTCTAAAGGTGGATGAGATCAGATGTAGACCGCTGACACTAACGCCTCTGTTGAGATACCGGAGCAAAGGTAAAAATATGCATGATTATCTGCCGTCTAGGACGTCAACCAGTTAGCGGCGACATTCCACACATGAGCCGAGACGTCTGAGGCGTCGGCGGGTTACTAGAGGAGGACTCACCCACGGCGGCAGCTCAGTCGCCGGCAGACTCTGCTTCACCACCTTGTCCTGGTGGTCCAGGAAGGCCAGGGCGCGGTTTATCCTGTAGTCCTGCCCGCCGTGGTTCTTCCTCCAGTAGAAAAGCGCGGCGAGTCCGATCAGGACCCAGCTGAAGCTGAACTCAAAGTACCCCAGCACATAGATGGGAAAGATGACGGCAAAGGTTTTGGCGAACTTAATCCACATCTGGGAGACGTCGGTCAGCGACGACGGCTGCTCCTCGCCCAGCTCCTCCGGGGACAGCGGCGGGGCCGGCGGCGGCGGAGGCGTCTGGTTGCCGCGGGGCACCGGGACCGGTCCGTTCGCCCTGGTGCCTGGCCCCGCTGTACCCTCCATCCTGTTGTTCATTTCCTCCCTGCAGAGACAGTTTTTGACAGTGATTTGTAGGAAACGTCAGTACACTGGAGAGCCTTTAGCCTATTATCACAACAATGCGGAGTCATCCCTGGACAGTACGCTCCTACAGGGCGCTGACACGCTAAAGAGGCTGACAGAGTTTGAAGAGCCAGTGCAAAGCTGCCAGATTGGCAGCCAAGAAGCTAAACATAGTGCAGTATTAAAAAAAAAAAAAAAACGACTGGAGGTATAATTTAGATAAGACTTTGAACTGAATATTAGACGACACTGGTTGTCAGAAAACACAGAAGACACTGAAAACAAGGCAGCGAGTGTGAAATCAGACAGGAGGGGAAAAAAATAGCATGACACTCCATAAAAAGAACAAAGTTTAAGCTGAAACAAAAATAACCCACATAATTATGCTGTTTTTCCAAACACTGTTAGTTGAAAGCATACTTGGGTCAAAGCTGTTTGATTCTCACTACACTGCAAAAACGGAACTAAAAATGAGTAATATTTTCTTTAAATGAGTGTATCTGTCCTTGATTTGAGCAGGTTAATCAAGATGATCTGCCAATGGAATAAGACTTTTGCTCTTAAAATAGGAATAACTCATCTCCATCATCTTATTTCAAGTCTAATTATCTTATTTTAGGGGTCAGAATACTCATTCCATTGGCAAATAATGTTATTTACCTGCTCAAATCTAGGACAAAAACACAAATTTTAAGAACATTTTACTTATTTTTAGATCCGTTTTTGCAGTGTAGTAAAGGTTCCACACTGCAAAAAGAGAACTAAAAATGAGTAAAATTTTCTTGAAATGAATGTATTTGCCCTTGATTTGAGCAGGTAAATAAGATTATTTGCCAATGGAATGAGTATTTTGACCCCTAAAATAAGATAACTAGATATATTGCACTTGAAATAAGATGATTGAGATGAATTGTTCCTATTTTAAGTGCAAAAATCTTATTCCATTGGCAAATAGTCCTATTTACCTGCTCAAATCAAGGAAAAACACATTAATTTCAAGAAAAAAAATCTTATTTTTAGGTCTATTTTTGCAGTGCAGGATCTGGATGCATTAGCACAAGAATAAACCTGCAAAAAAATGCAAAACAATGCACAATACAAAGGGAGAGGAATTATATATACCATTATGAATCTTCTATGTATAATTTGTAAACTTGATTTTGGCACCATAACTGTGTTTCGCTACCAGAAATAACACCAAACAGGTGAAATTGTATGCAACCCAAAAATGGAAGGACTGAACGTGTGCAGCTACAGGTGGAGGTCACACTAGGTGAGCTACACCTAAAAAATGAAGCTATGTCTGATTGTGTCTCCTATTCAGATTTTTCACATTTTTCCGTGAAGATTTGAGGTTGCACAATAACGTCTCTTCTTTCCTATCTGGCCGGGTTCTGAATCCAAAGAGGGGAACCACCCAAAAGTCCAACAAACCAAGCCAAAAAACACAGCTGTCAGCGTTAGAGCAGACGGAGCTGACGGTACCAGCAGAGTTTGTTCCGGTGAAGCAGCCTCCATCTAACAGGGGGAAAACACGGTTCTGTCCACTAGGGCTGCACAATTAATCGCATTTGCAATAAAATCACGATTTAAAAAATGCATTTTCCAAATCGCAGAGGTCTGCAATATTTGGCTATGTAACAACTAGTGAATCAGACGCGTCCTTTAGGTGTCGGTAAAATGTTTAAAGTGGGTTTGCCTCCACATGGAAGGGAAGACAGTTGCAGCAGTGAGATAATCTAATTTTATTACTTGTTTTAGAGTTTATATAATCATACTGTTTTACCAGAAACTTACAGGTATCTCTCCAGAGCATTAAGTTCTGGTCAATCAGTTTAATACATGGACTTGCTTGTTGGTTGGATTGATGTCCAATCAATTAAAAGCTGTTCTCTTGAATAATATTCTGATTAATAGAAACATTAAAAGTTCTTGTTTTAAATAGTCCTTGTTTACAAACATCTTTATCTAGAGGCCATTTTTGTTGCTTGTGGTTTAATGCAGAGAAAAGTCAAAATCAAATAGCAATTTTGGTTGAAATATATTGTAGGCAGAACGCAATCATTTCTGCTCCAAATTGAGACGCAGCGGCTCTTTTAGCACCTGATCTGCACATCGACGAAACAGATTGATTTGTTTTTTTGTATATGTTTAAAAAGACATTAAATCGCAATATTAAGATAAAGAAAAAAAATTGCAATTTGATTATTTTCCAAAATCGTTCAGCCCTACTGTCCACGGCAGTTCTGGTGTTAGTTTTCTCTTCTTTTCTTCCCTAACATCCCCTCTCTAAAGTCTAACTGTCCCTCAATAATCTCAAGCAAATGTGAGCTTAAATAAAGCAGTTTTCTTGCTTCCTGGTAGAAATTTAGAGAGAAAGGAAAGAATCCTCCTGCACGTTGATTTTTGGTGGATTATTAAACTGACAGCTGGTCATTAATATAGTTGAACAAAGCTCACCAACACCACACAGCTGCAGGAAAAAGGACGATGACAATAATTTTTTAAACCATTTCATGTTTTTTAAACCCTGTCGTATCTCTAAACCAGGGGTGTCATAATCCAGTCTTCAACGTCTAGACGTGTCCCTGAAGCAGATACTGGAGTCTGACGCCGCTGGTTTGAACCGATATGTGAGTGGGGCCATGAAGGCAACATCTCTGGTGTCAGTGGCACTTGCTATACTATGCAAAGTATGAACATAGATTAAGGTTGACAGTGTCAAAACAAACCGTCTGCCGCGTCTCACATGTTCACCACACGCAGTACAAACAGGGTTGTTGTTGTTTGTTTTGTTGTTTCTCTTTTTACAAGTCTGATTTAAACGGCTGCATGCTGATAAACCCACAAAGTAAAAACAAAAAAAAGAGGAGAAAAATCATGTGCAACGATGTAGCTAACGTCCTTTTTTTCCAATGCAAAACTTACATTCATTTAGCCTTTTCCAGGTTTACATTAGTAATAGCGCTGTCATAAAGGGTCAGAATGTGGCAAGCTAATTTTTTCACTGTACAATCTGAAGAGATTTATAAATACCGCTGGTCTAAATCTACGGCGGCATCAACTATCTGGAGGCTCTACATTGTGCAAATGTCAACTTTTTTCAAACAATTAAACAGACTTTTCTGTAAAAATCAATGAAACTTCCCTGATAGTTTGAGGTCACGTTGAGTTTTCCATCGATTTAGTTTTAAACGGTTAATAAAAAAATATTCCACGTGTGCGCGCGGGCGTCATCTGCGGTAATTGATCTGAGCTCTTTGGATCCTGCCTCTGCTTAGTTCTCCTACTGCTCTCCAATTTGCATTATTTGTTGTTACTTCAACGTTTACCTTTTTCTTCTCTGTCATTTTTATCTCCTCATAGAAGGTACACCTGGTCTGGCGTTCTGTTAGCGGTGACATCATCCAGGGAAGACAGATCACCCACTACTACCATCTAACATAGAAAGTATTCCTGGATCAATGTGTGCTTTTGTGCTTTCTGTCATAGTGTTTGTATTATGTCCTGTTCAGCTGCAGCAAAAAAAAAAAAAAAAAAAACTCTGAGCTGCCTGTGATGACGCTGCGTGTATTTCAGGGTGTATCCGGCAACAATAAAATACGCAGAAGTAGTTGGAGAAGAAGAACAGGGCTGACTTCATTGATCACTTTGAGGCGTGGGAGAGAAAAAAAACCACATGATCTGGTTGATGCGTTCCACTGAGGTGATTTATAAGTACCAGCGATGATCCACTACCCCGGCTGATAACGATGCCACAGGCAGGCGGGCAGACAGACCTACAATCACCCCAACGGGGACAAACCGTGTCTGACACCTGAAGGCGAAGCCCTTTTGCAACACAGGTGCTTCAGAATCCACAGCAAAACCCACCTGTCCACTGTAAAGTTTCCTAAGATCACCTGATCAGCTGGATTCTTGTGCCTCTTCTTCTGATGACACCCATACAAAGCATCTTTCTCTGTGTGTGTGTGTGGGAGTGAACTCTTAAGAAATTATGTATTCTGTGAAATCCTGCAGTAAGACTGTGAGTGAACATTTGTTAGTAGAAAGAAAACATATCACTGCATGTTAACTTTAAACAAATGATCCAATGTTATAAATAGATATATCAATATTCTTGTGTGCAGCCAATTCTGAGAGGTCAACTTTGACCGCTTTCATACCATTTCAATACAAGTTATAATAAAAATATGAATACACGTAGTGGCAGGAAAACTAGATGAGCCACTGTTGAATTCGGGTTTAATGATATATTTACGATTATTTTTTGTTTGTTAAACTTTATTTATTTATTTGCTTTTAAAAGTGTCTCACTTCATTCCTGCGCCGTTACTCACTGCAGCCTGTGCCCAAGGCTGTTATGGAAGCGGAGATTTAACAGACATATTTATTGTTTTGTTTAATAATAGCGACGCCGAATAAAAGAACAAAACATATACAATCGTATTACCATCAATAAAGCACTTTTCATGCGCTCATATTTGACGCTAGGCAGGACGCAGCTTAACTGGGACGGTTTTTCAACCGAGTCCGCCGTGACGACACAGTGACACGTATGAAGGCACTTCACCGGTGTTACGTACAGTAAACACAACCGGGAGGGGAACTACTTGTTCCTCAACGCTTAGCACCCAATAAACGGCCAACTCACCAGAATCCAGCAGAAGCATTCGCTCTATCCACACACAAAAAAAAGACACAAGAAGAAGTCAATCGAGCAGCTGCTTCCTCCGCATGCCGACCAGCTAAACTCCGACTGCCCTCTCTCCTCCTCGGTTCATCCTCCACTCTGTGGAGGGGAGCAGCCGTCAGTCTCGGCAAACCTACAGGAAGCTGTCATCGCGAGAAAAAAACAGTTCACTGGCACGGAGGGAGCTTCAAACAGACCTCACCGCTGTAGACTCGGGCGCCATCTTGTGGAGGGAAATAACAATCAAGCCGTGAAAGCGGTTCAGCTCACGTTTAGCCATTTTAATCCTATTTGGCCAAAATTGTCAAGTCAAAGGAATTCCAGGGCCAAAAAAACGAACACGTTTATTTTAAAACAAAACATAAATGTTTTTTTTTTTTTGTGTTTTTTTTTACCTGCTCTGCAAAATATGATAATTTGACATAAACTGACTGGTCAGATTTTTTTTGCTGGAAATTAGTATTTAAACCATTGTAGATCAAAAATTAAAAACAGGTTTTGCTAATTTGTTGTACTAAAAGACGGCCATCAAGTTTGCGAATTATTTTGAATAATTCAATTTGACTCTTTAACAATAATAACCTTCATTCTTTTTGGTCTAGCAATATAAGAAGAGTATTTGGGTCACTTTGAAAACACTTGCTGTAATTAGCCAAGTTTCATAGTTAAATTCAAAGCAGACTTTAATCCACCAAAGTCAGTTCTCCTACTGCTCTCCAGTTTAGCATTGTTTGTTGTTATTTCAACTTTTACCTTTTTGTTCTCTGACATTTTTTTCTCTTCATGGAAGGTACACCTGGTCTGGCGTTCTGTTAGCTGTGACATCACCCACGGGAGGCAGATCATCCACTATTAACATATAACATAGAAAGTACTCCTGGATCAATGGGAGCTTCTGTGCTTTCTGTGTCTCTGCTCTGTCTTCTCTAAGCCCCAGTGGGTCGAGGCAGATGAGCGTTCACACTGAGCCTGGTTCTGGTTCTGCTGGAGGTTCTGTCTTCCTCTTACAGGGGAGTCATAATTTTGACAACTTTTAGATATTGCCGTAAAGGTTTTAGCAAATCATAAATGTTCTTTACTGACGATTCTACATCAATACAATCTAAGAAAAAAACAAAACATAATAAAAACGGTGTTTCGCTATATCTTTTAAAATACAGAAGCAATTACCGACTTTCAACAGTTGGGTAGAATAAGAGGCATTTTGGCACCTGGTCAGTCTTGATTTGCTCTGCATGAGCAATCTACTGGTTAAAGGTTGAAAAGAAATCAGAAGTTATTTTAAACACTTCCCTCTTTTCTTAGTGGGGCTTTTGTTGTGGCTCATGTGGACAGTTGCTCTGGGCTGCATTAACAATAGATAAACAATTGTCTGCCATTTGTGTTTCCTGAACGTTTCCTAACGCTTTTGTGCATGCACGGTCAATGTGCAGCTGGCGCTCCTGTGTTTTAAACAGACTCCCTGCTTGCTGCTGGGAACAGAGAGAACAGGTTGTGTTTACGGTCAGTCTGCCATGACGTCTTCCCTTCTTTTAGCTCCAGTGTCTGTGGGCAACCTTTAGCAACGGCTTTCAATCTATTATTAAACACAATAAAAAGCATTCCTTCAATGTCAACGGTTCATGTGAATTCTATTTATGTATAAGAAATAACAAACTTTATATTATAATTATTTTTGGTCGGATTTTTAACATTGCTGCAAGCAAACTAAAGCCACCATAAATCTTCCTTTGCAACTTTAGTAAACCTGTAAACTAAATAAATAAAGTTTCATTTGAGCTTTTCAGTTATATCTAAAAATGTATTACATAGTCATAGTGTTGTTGTCATGGAGAATATTTTGATCTTGAAAATAATTGGATGTTCAACTATTCAATCGTTGTCAAACTCAGTGGTCTGTAAAGAGACTTTGCACAGAAAGCATTTCCCCACTAGATGTCAGAAAAGTGTTTATATATTGAAACCTCATCATCTGCTGTCTAAACTTTCCCCCAGCAGAACTTAACCATGAGAATATTGAAACCGATGTAATAATACGTCACCTGAAAAATTAATTATCGTTTTATAAACAACCTCTTTTAAAAACAATCTAAACATGTTATTCCTGCAGTCAGCACCTAACAATCACTGTGGAGCAAGACGCCTCATTAGTCTAATTTGGACCCGCATTTTAGTTTGAATGTAAAAATAGTTATTGCACAAAACGTTAATTTATTAAGGTAAATAATATGAAATGTAAAACCAGATCACTTAAGCTGTAAGGAGATAAAAAAGACACACGTGAGCTTTATGGACTTTATTCTGTCCTAACAGTTGTAGTAGTGTCTATAACTGCATAAAACATTAGGGCATAAAATGTAATTGTACCAGTTGGTTCATTTTCATTAAAACACACCCCATTAAACTCTTACATCAATGTGCAGCATGATTAAAGATCAAAAGTAAGCAACTACTTTTAAAAAATCAATTACTAACTCATATGATAACCTAATACAATAAGATAATTGAAATAAAACACCAGCTGCAGTGAATGCAGGTAAAGATCTTATTTCTAGTTCTTCCAGCTGTTTGTTTTTGCTGTTTTCTTCATTCGGTGGACTTTTTGCAGTGTATGTGCACCTGGATCCGTTCTTGTACCATTGCTGAGCGGCCCGTCATTCATTTCAAACAAGAAGTCCACAAAGATCCTGTGAAAACAAGGTTCAAGGAGGCGGTTTCATTTCCATTTTCACAGATTTCCTGGCAGAGCAGAACTGGGAGTACGGCCAGACTGCACCTAATAAGTACGCCACTGGATGCAAACTTGTTGAAATGTGCATAAGTAACTGTCTATCTAATATACTATGCTTTTATATCTCATATACACACAGTCATATTAAATAAATATTATTAATAAGAGAGTCCATTTATTTAGGTAACTCAATTCACTCTAGTGAAGCACATTGAAGAGATTAATTACACAGAGACTGATGTTTTTCTTAGCCTTTTTTATGTTAGTAAAATAAAACAAGGCATGTAAGAGTGGAACATGACAGCCGAATTTAATATATATTTACTGTACTTTTAATCTGACAAACAAGCCAGTGAGTGTATACACGTATTTTACTCATCTATCTTTACTTGTCTGAGTTTTAACCTCTTCCCTATTGTTGCTGTCACTATGGAGAAGATAGGAAATGAGACGACGTTTAAGAATCAGAAGCAACAATCAAAAACGTCTTTGCTCCGCTGTCTGAATCTGGAGGTGACTTGTTGTGAAAGACGCTGACATGTTTAAAATCGGTCTTATACACAAGCCGTAAAACTCCTGAAGCCATTGGACGGCTGGTTAGCATTCCTGTGCCAGCATCCTCCAACGCAGATTTGTGCCACTTCATCCTCACTCTGCTTTCATGAGCTTGTTGCACGAGATGGAAACCATGTACACAGAGGCAGAGAGTATTTATGTAGAAGCAGAGGGATGTTTCTGTAACGGCATATTTCTGCTCTCTTCTAATTCCAGACACCCCGACTTGAAGTGTTTGGGAACGTCCTGCGTGTTTCATCAGCTCACACTGAAACTGACCTTTAAAGAGACTTACTGTGAGATTTCCTCTAAAAGAAAAACAGGATCCTCAAGTCTCAGTTAACTTTTAGATTGTGGCTACGTTTTGTAGGTACTGGTATTTGTGCATTTTTGTTAATGGCCAAAAATATATATATTCTAATAAGACAATCCTAGAGGAGCGGCCATAATAATAACCAAATTGCCTGTTGATGAGTCTGTGGTTGATACACATATTTTGTCAGGTCTTGCCTCCATGTCAAATAGGAGTTGTTTTGACATAAAGATCGAACTTGGAATTATTTTGTGACATAAGGAATGAAGAAAATTTAAATGTAGTCTCTCCAGGTGCTGCGTTTATTTCTATATATTCTGTTAGGGTCATATTTTTCTATCTGTTTAGTTCTCTATTAAATTTTTTAACGATTATGTTACAGTATTTCCTGCTAAACAAGTTAATGGACTTTAAAAACATTGAGGTTCCACAACTAAATGATTTCAATGTGAAAAGAAAAAGCATGATATCTTTAAAGGTATATAGCCAAACTATAAGCTTAAAAAAAAGACCAAAAACCGTTTGATCATTATTAAGTGAGGTTACATACATCAAGCGTCCACCCTGATAATGTTTGGATGGTTCTTTTTGTGGATTAAAGAATAGCCCTAGCACCAGGCATGATTAACAGATATAAACAGATGTGGCGCCATCTAGTGACAGTCTTGCAGAACTTTCATAATGCTGGGTTAATAAATCAATTGTAAATAATGCCGGACCGATGCTGACCCTCTGCAATACCTCGCAGTAAAGTAGCAGCTCGGCGTGATCAAAGACCAACGTTATTAATTAAGTAAAACAATCTACAGCAACTTTAAGAGCCTCATATCAGAACATTTACTCAATTAACTCTGTGGTCACATCTGAGCCTCGTCAGGTTTAGCGTCAGCTTCAGTGAACACCAACATTCATATTGTATTCCCAGAGTCACTCCAGTATTTTCCCTCTTGTAATCTTACATTTGTTTGGATCTTGGACCTTTCGTCATTGTTTCGCTGGATATGCTAATAGCCGTTAGCCGCTTCCTTGTTTTATCCCCTGCCGTGCACGCACAGTACATACTTTCGTTAGAATCTTTAATAAACACATAAGGCTTTATTTACTAACAAACTGAGCAAAAAAAACCCAAAACAACAAAACAGGTTCTCATTCGGAGAAAAGTGGGCTGGTTCCTCCAGGTGTGTGTGTGTGTGTGTGTGTGTGGGGGGGGTGAGTCTTTCTCTGACTCAAGCAAAGGAGTTCTAGTATCTTGGTATCATATTTATTCATGTAGGATAGAGCAAGATTAGGATAGATGAAAACAAATCAGGTTCTTGTCTGCAGTAACATCGACATTACGCTGATCTGTTATGGTGAAAAAAGAGCTGCGCCATGAGACATTAGCTTCTTCAATTTCATATGATTGGAAGACGATGAATTTTGGGTCACTGCATCGGAGGTATTTAAGGTTGCAGGTTTCGTTCCAAACAGCTTGAGCAGCGAATCTTCAAGCCAAAGTAAGTCGTTGCATTGCAGCGTACTGACGTTGTATGTCTGCCTTGTGTTGTGTTGTCTTCTCTGCAGGTCTATGAACGGAGTTTGCAACCTTTAGCTCTGGAGCCACATGTAGCTTTTCAGCCCTACAAAGTGCTTTTTAAGAAGTCTGGCCAAACTGATGAAGAACTAAGTGAAACTTAAAACTAATAAAAAGGATTGTATAGGCATGTCTGTATAGGTATTCCTCAACAAATCAACTCTATAAACCATGAAACAAACTGATTTGAATCTTTTTTGCTAAAGATCATTTAGGTTTTTTCGCTCTTAACAAATGTTACTTATAGTGGGTGAGGGAAAAAATGGCTTTTTGGTTTGTAAGGATTACCGACCCCCTACCTCTGACCTGTGCTTTAGTTGCTTTTAAGCTGTGTTAATTTAAATGAAAATGATCATTTGTGCCTGTTCAGAGGAAAACAATCCCTTGCAATTACTTATCTTGTACAAGTGCGTTTATAAAACAGAGTTTTGATGGCAACAGCCAGACGCACTGAGTACTTATTATTTGCTCTACATTTTCCTTTTGTCTTAAGCTGGTGAGACACAATTAGAATCATGGAAAAGCATTACCGTGTTAACAGTTTTTACACTTTTACACAACACTGTCCAGTTGTTATCCAAAATCCCCGCTTTGGGACAGATGTTGTGCTTAGTCAAAGGTCTTTATTTTGAAAGTCAGAGGGAGAAATGCAGCTTCCCGGTCTTGCCAGCTTGACAGCAGAAGTCAGCTGTGGGTAACTGATCTCTCTGCTCACTCAGCTCTGTGGAAGCGACCAGCGTGGATACAGGACATCACCTTCTGGGCTTTTACGCCTCTCCTCTCCACCATCTCTGGGATTTAACGATGATTTGGACTCTTTTCGCCAAGAGGAAACCCTCTGAACTGGGGTTCAAATTAAGTGATTAGAGCCTGAATTTCTCCTTTTAGGACAGCCGACTGGTTTGTGTCTACTTGAGGACTGATCATGAGAAGTTTACTCCTCCTCATCCTTTTTCTCTGGATGTGTCCACTCATGGTGAGTCTTCTAACAATAAATTTCATGTTGGAAGGGGTCATGTAGTAAGGAAGTTGGTAATAACTGTGGGATTTTCAGCTCAGGGGAGATTTTTGAACTGGATATATTCATCCTGATGTAAATTATTCGTCACAGATTTGTAAATATTGTCAACTTACTCAGGTTCATCGTCTTGTTTTTACTGTGAGTGAGGCTGAAACCCCTTTTATCTCCATCAGCCAACTATAATGGGAGGTTTTATCATTCAAATACTGCATAATGGTCAGATAAAATACTGTTATTGGATATCAAATTTACCTCCGACTTTGAGAGTTTGCCAACAATTCAGCTAACGAAAAACATCCCAAACCTTCAGCAAAGCGATTGTCTATAGATTGTTTTTTTTTTCTACCGAGAACTGTATTCTGTTTCACTGAATATATTACATTTGGCTTCGATAATTATGTGCTGAAATATATATTTTTTTTAATCAACTTAGGCCAATATATTTATTGTCAAGGAAATCAATAAATTTACACAATCAAATTTTTTTTTCAAACTAGATGTCCACCTAGATTAATCATGGTAATTGAAGTAAAAAGGGAAACTGGGTATTCTTCTGTCCATACAGGAACAAACCATTTCAAATTATTTCAAGAGTTCCTAAAATGTTTTGCATGCTGCTAAACTGGAGTATCCTTTACCAGCTTTATTTGTCATGACTCCAATTCTGGTTGGTTTTTTAAACAATTTTAATAACTATCACTGCAAAAGGATTTTACCACGTTCAAAAATCAGTTTCATAAAACATAGATGTTTGCTATTAAAGCCAAGATGATAAGACTTTCCCCTGATTCTCCTATTATGTCATTTTATTGCGTTTAGGTCTAAAACCTTCAGAGCTTGTTTGCATCACAGGTTTTAAAAAACAATTTAATTGCTTGGCAACAACTAGTTACACTATTTAAAAGATCTGACAAAAAGAGTAAAAGCCAATATAAACACCAGCTTCTAATTGAAGTTGTGAAACTTGTCACAAGTATTTAAAATCCTCTGTTTGTCAGATTTGAGCTCAAATAGTAAACTGGCTTTGTGTCTGAAAGTGAAACAAATTGAGATAGATAGATAGATAGATAGATAGATAGATAGATAGATAGATAGATAGATAGATAGATAGATAGATAGATAGATAGATAGATAGATAGATAGATAGATAGATAGATAGATAGATAGATAGATAGATAGATAGATAGATAGATAGATAGATAGATAGATAGATAGATAGATAGATAGATAGATAGATAGATAGATAGATAGATAGATAGATAGATAGATAGATAGAAGGGACTTGGTCAGGATAGCCCCAGAATGCTGCACACATCTCCCTAAAGAACGGGTTGGATGCAGAAGACACATTTTATTGCAATGTACTGTTACAATAACAAAAAAAATCTTTATTTATTTTAGGGCTGGGCAAGTTAACGCGTTAATTTCGCGTTAACTCATTAGACTATTAACGGCGATATTTTCTTTAACGCGCATTAACGCATGTTGCTCACATGCTTTTATTTTGTGAAGGTCTGTTGCTGCGGTGTAGGGGTTTGAATCAGAACAGTAAGTGGCGATAATGCGGCAATAACCTCGCTGTCAGCCAAGCCTCGGATTCAGAGGAAGAAAGATACTGGCCGGAAAAAAACAAAGCCGACATGCGGAAGGCGGTGTTTCCCGCAGGTACCGCGAGCGAGCTTAGGCGGGGCGAGGCAAGGCGGTGAGTTGGCGGCCGGAACAAATTTTGTGCGGAGCGGAGCGGAGTCTGCTTAGACGCCGTCGGTGAAGTCGCTTCTCTCTTCAAAGTATCCATGTGTTTTAGCCTGTTTTTCCCTGCCATTCACTATATGCACGCGAGAAAGCAACAACAAAAAACCGCGTGTTAACGTCAAATAAACGCAAGCAACGCAAGCATATCGAGTTAGCAAGCATTTCAGTTTAAAGTTCTTCCAGCATCGAATATGACAGAAACAAGTTAGTTGTAACCACTGCCAAGTTAAACTTTGGTATTGAACATAAAATGGTAATGCTGCTCCCTGCTGTTACCTCAGAAATTGCCTGTTTTTGGTAGATTTTTTCCCCATAAAGAGAATTCCCTGTCAGTGGTAATAAGCTTTAATTTATTATTATTGCTATTTTTTGTTTTACATGTTTAAGTTGAGCTTTACACTAAATATGTGTTACTGATAAGTGCTAAAAATGTTACAACACTTTTGTTCATATGGCAGCAGAACATTAAAATAAAAGTGCTCTTTACACTACTTTTGAATTCATTCTTGGAGTTTGTAAATACAATGCGATTAATCGCGATTAAATATTTTAATCGTTGCCCAGCCCTAATTTATTTATTAATCTGTTTTTTTGTGCTTTATTTCATGACTAAATGGGTCAACAGAAAGTTACAGATTCAGTCAAGGTGGCATGAACTGTTGTACAAACCAACATGGTAATTAGTCTTATTTCACAATAACAAACAAATGTGTTTACCTTTGCTTGGGAGAAACCCTTTAATTCTCAAGCTGTGACTTTAATAGGTAATCATTCCACTAAATTGCTGTCAAAACTGAATACAAAACATTTAACAGTTTACCATCTAACTCACATTTTAACAACAATCCATATTTATCTGCAGATAAAATGACATCAAGCACTGGTGCTTTTTAACGACCAAAGCAGAGGCGCCTGAGTGTTGATTAATTAGTCAATTATGTCATTTGTCCAATTAACCTCATACTGTTTGTTCTTTCAGCTGTTATTTTTGTATAGTTTGGTTGAGTTTTTTTCCCCATCCATCACACAGTATCAGCCTTCTCTCAGTGATCTCCGCTTCTCTGTCTCTGCCTCTCCCCCGCCGGCCTCGTCGCTTTAGATGTAGGCCCGGGTGTAAAATCCTCTCTTCACCCCAAACAAGTGCGGGTTTAATCGTGTAAAGCCAACTTTGGACACACGCAGACATGGCAGCGGAAGCACCAACCCATCTGAATCTGCAGGTCATCCTCTTACTTATCCAGTTATTATTTGATTTGATTAATGATTTAGCTGTTTTCATTTTCCGTCGTGCTTGAGGGCACAAGCTGAATCGTTCAGCAGCTCTAAGTTCTCACATTTAAGGCCAAATGTTCCTCTTTACTCCCTGAATCTGAACTGGGGCTAAAAAGGCGGCTGCGCTTGAGACGTTTCAACTACAAGCTCTGATATTTTCTTGGCAAAGCTGTTGTTCTTCCTCTGTATCACGATGCAGTTTAACACGACTGAAATATATTGAAACCTGTGCAGTCAGAGAGGAGCAGTTCAACGAACCCTGAGGGGCATTTCCACGCATAATGCTGTGATTAACCCGATGATTAAAAAGAGAAGATGAGGCGTTTTCATGCCCAGCTTTCAGAGCGCTGATGATCCGGTGTCTCAGACGGAGGAGCATTCTTGTTGCTGCTCAGCTCAGACACCAGGTTGTGTCGTCAGTCCCAGACTGAGCGAGTCCCACCATGGCCCATCGACTCGAATGTGCGGCTTTAACAACTGTGTGAGTCCCTCAGACAGCCTCGCTGATTCACAGAGGAGTCGTCTGCCCTGAACCTTTCCTGGATAACCTTCGGCTTCAGGATCTTCACCCACCGGTGATAAAAAAGTCAAAGCAAATCAGACAGATGGAAAGAATGGTCCATTTTTCAGATTTAATTTCATCCAGAAGAAGATAGATGACAGGTGTGTAAATAGTTTTATTCCAGGTCATTAGCGGGCTTCAGCCTGGACATCCATCACCTCAGAGGCGGACGGTTTCTACTCTGGTGTTTTTCGCTTCCTTTTGCCATCTGGTAAATTTGTAGTTTTGGTCATTTTGAAGGTGATGTTTCAGACTCTCTCATTAGATTGTATCTTTTGAGATCCGAAGGCTGAAAGTAATTATTTACAGTAGGAACCAGATGTTTACATACACCTTGTCCGTGCTACAGAACTGTTTTCCTCTGTCTCACATTAAATCAGAGCTTTTCCTGCTTTAGCTCCTCAGGATGTTAGAGCTTGGGTACCAAATTGTCTTCCAGTTGGATAATTATCACAAAGCGCTACTACTCAGCTTGACCTAAGCCCCCCCCCCCCCCCCTCCAGCTACACACCTGATAAGTGAAAGCGCTGTCTCCCAGTCTACTCTTACAAGTTCTAGAAAGTGCAAACCTGCAGGCAAAGTGAGGCGCCCTGCACACAGATGAGACGCAAATGATAAGAGAAGGTGAAGAAGAAGTAGGTGCAATGTACTTGAGACAAAGAGAAGTCATTTTACAAGTTTACAGCCAATCATTGTCTGCATGATCAGCAGCACTGCAAAAAGGGAACTAAAAGTAAAAAAAAATTTTTTTTAAATGTGTATATTTGCCTTTGATTTGAGCAGCTAAATATTATTATTTGCCAGTGGAATGAGTATATTTACCCCTAAAATAAGATAATTACATGATGAGAAATGAAATGTTCTTATTTTAAGTGCAAAATTCTCATTCCATTGGCAAATATGTTTTTTTAGCTGCTCAAATCAAGGAAAAACTTTTTACTTACTTTACTTAATTTTACTTACTTTTAGTTCCCCTTTTGCAGTGAGAAAAACATGTTTTTTTTTTTTTTAAGTTTTACAAACATTTTCAACATGTACCTTTTATTATTAACTTCAGTTCCATGATTTGCTCTCGTCGCTGACATTAAGGAGAAAAAAATTAATTAATTTATATTTTTGGTTAAAAATTAGGCAATAGTTATTTCTGAGAAATCCTAACAATGGTTCTGTGCATGGATCAGTTTCCATCTAAACACAAAGCCAACAGATGAGCTAAAGAAACACAATTACTTGTATGTCAACACCTCAGCTATGCTCCCTTCACTTCCCACGCGGCCAATCAGAATATAGGATGAATAAATTAGTGCCTTTTGGACGCACAGGCCAGCTGTTTAAAGGACCAGAGGTGAAAACCATGGTGAAGTTTAGAAAAGATGTCAAAGTACAGCCTTTTACCATCTGTTCATAAGTTCAGCTTCTAAAACAGACCTTCAATGACCCAACGTTATTCTGACTGCAGCTTATGAAGCTCTCTGGCAAAAAAAAGGCAGAATTTTTTAGGATATTGTGCTTTAGGAAAGCTCAATATAACAACTGTATGGTCAGAATAACTGGCCTCACATCCAGCAAAGGTCTTTTGGTCTATTCCTTTTCTGTGTTTTTTTTTAATCAACCTAAAATGCCAAATATTGTCTTGGATGAGACTTAAATGTCAACATTTGTTGGTCTGTGTGTTTTTTAATTGGATTTTTAATAAGAGCAAACTGAAACAACATGGAAATGTCACCTGAGACCTTTAAAAAAAGTCTAAAATTGCATGTGATTAAGAACTTTACTACCCAGAGAAGGAAGTGAAAACATTACATACCAATGGGTTAAGGTTCAAATTTAGCTTTTTACCAAGTAATCCATTTTATGTACTATTCCGAAGTGCAATCTAACAATCTAAGAAAGTAGGACCATCTGAGCAAAATGAAACTTAAATCAATAATTTCTCACCAAATGATTTACATTTTATTACAGCCTTTAAATACAGTTGAAACCAGATATTTTCAAACACTGATGTCAAAGACGTAATCTTTTTTATCATCATTATTTTAATGTCTGGGATTGAATTGAATATTTGCTGTTTTAATTTTAGGATTAAAAAAATAATTTCTGTTTGCCAAATGCCAAAATTATGATTTAGGAAATTGTTTTCATTCCTTTCTTTAAAATAAATGAGACTACCTACAATGACTTTTGATAATTTGGGATAAAGCAGATGATGAAGGCCTGGCTTTATAGACTTTATAGACCAGTTAAATGGAGGCTCACCAATGGGTGTTTTTAAAGGTCAAATCACAAACACACTGTGACTTCTTTATGTGACATAATAGAATAGTCTGGTTTATCTTCAGGTAAACGGTCCAGTTGCCTGAAGGTGCCACGTTTGTGTTGTTAAACAACTTTACACAAGTGAAAACAGCAAAATCAGCGTCATACAATTCAGTAAGGAGATGGGTTCTGTTTCCTAGAGATGAATGTGAAAGATCTGGTGAAGATGTTGGCTGAAGCATGTAAGAAAGTGCCACTGTGAAATACATTTTTCCCAAAAAACAACAAAAAAAACCCCACCAATTACAGTTTTCAAATGCTGTAGAGGTCAAATAAGTAAATTTTTGGCGATGCATCTTGTCGTCTGCTGAAACTGAAATTGATGTTTGGCCACAATGGCCAAAGTTAACAAGGGGAGAAGCTCTGAGTTACAGGGGCGGCGGCTTCATGTCGTGTGGGTGTTGTTCTGCAGGAGGGACTAAAAAAAAAATGTGACAACAGCACCTCCTACGGTTTGGTCTGTACCTGCGGTCAGTATTATGAGGATTACTATTAATAATCTCCTAAAAAATGTACAAAACTGAATGGAACTGAAGTTTTCCTTTAATATCAATGGCTTTATATTATTTTTGTCATATGAGGTTCATAACTGGGTAAAAGTTGACAGCAGGTACGAGTCTGGCTAAAAGCCATCAATACTGAGATTATTATTATATTATATACAGTCTAGTTGTTACAATGTATTATTAAACGTTATAAACGCACCTAAATATATGTTATACATTTAAAAAGAGATTCTGGGTAATCTTCAGAACGACAACTTTAATGCATTAAAACAGAAAACAACAAAAGTTAGTTGTCTGAACATTTTACATCAGTTTTTCACTGATGTAGTGGCTCTGCTCAAGGTTTTCCCTGAACTTGCTTATAATTATAACTGCAGTCAAGCGTCCATTCTAACAGTTTCTTTACTTCTGTAATCAACCAGCAATCAAACACTGATTTATTCCACATACCATCAGATCTTTTGACAGAAATAGGATCCGGGCGGCTCTTGTTTCTATGGTAATCCTTTATTAACAGCACCGCTTTCATATTTTCCTCCATATCAGCCTATATGAAGTGTGTGTACACTCAATAGACCTAGATATCCGTTACAGGCAGAATCTTTTCCTCCCTGCTTTGCTGCCATCTTTTATACCAGTCTGGTTCCTCAGGGTCGTTTGCAGAGCAGCTGCAGAAACTGTTTGGGTATGTCCTGCTCACTGTCGCCCGTGTGTTTGGGACAAGAAGCCCAGAGGGTGGATAATGGAGGCAGATCCTGCTGCAAGAGGAATAACTCCGTCATTTGTGTTTGACTGGACTAGTTGTCTGCAGCCTGTGGCCCCAGAGTCACATGCAGCTGCTCCTTAACAACTTTGAGCATGAATAAATCAGAAATGAGCATTGTTTTGTATATAAAGGCAATAAAAAAATCTGCATTCTGTAAATTTTCCTTCAGTTTGAATTTTTTACATTAAACCTTTTCATAAAACTCTGAAAATACATTAAATAAATTGTTATTTTTTAAGTTCAGAAAGCAGCAGAGCTTTCGTGGTTTACAATCTTCATAATATACTGCATTATATTATAAAATTTGCTGATCCCTGACCAACCTGGAATAAAAAGCAAAGGAAAGAAAGAAGGAACCGACTCTGTGGCAGTCAGTTGTGTTTTGTGACTCTATGAAATAATCAAAAGTTGTTTTTTTTTTGGGCTTTTAGCTAAAATTGAGTCCCTGAAGTCCCGTCAATCCAACCCAAGCAGAATAAACAGAAAACATGCAATCTGGAGGTGTTCAAGCAGCTTCTCAGAGCCTCTCAGAGGGAGGCCGCTTTGTTGACTTCACAAGAAAGGGAGGACATAACAAAGCACGCAGGCTGTGTAAATGTCAGTGTTTTCATCAAAGCACATCCTGAATGGCAGATACCATCTCTGTAATAGAGACAGTTTTGCTTGGATAATAAAATTAGGTTTATTAATAGAAACGGTACAACAGAAAACAGCAACCAACATGCCTGCGCTTGAAGACTCACCCAGGGTCTTATTCTGAGCTTTTCTTTGCACTTAACTCAAAATACGCAATTTCATGAGATTTAACGAGTAACTTGGTCACTCTGATGGACATTTACCCTTTCTTTTGCAGTTTTTCGGGATAAAATGATTAAAGACACACAGCTGAGACAACCATTTCAGACACAATGGTGTGAGGAACCATAACTCTGTTGCTTTTCATTATATTAATCAAAATAAACACATTCTGAAGTTGGGCTGATAAAGGTCTGGTTGTTCCATCAGCAACTCAGAGTTTGCCATCTGCAGCCACAATAAAAATATGTAAGCCCTCCTTAGATAAAAGTTTTTGTGTTAAAACCTTGTTTTGCTGTAAAAAGGAATATAGGATTAAAAAGCCGGCTGCATTTATTTCTTGCATTTTAAAGAGTTGAAGAAGCTGAACATATTGTTGCATGAATACAAAACAGGATCCGACTGCAGTATGAAACCTTTAAGGCATTTAGAGCATAGTTTATGTCTCTAACTTTATTTAGAACTAAATTTCAGTCACATTTATTTGTTTGTTTAAAGCCCCATTGTGTGAGATTAACTCCCATCTAAATTAGTTACAAACGACTGAGAAGCGCGTTCTGGTGCCTCGTCATTAAGCGCGTTATAACTACTACAAAAATTGCGGTGTGTCATGAATGTGACAATAGCTGCGTTTACATGGACAAAAGTAATTAGAATTAAGGACTGTTCCGAATAAAAATGCATCATGTAAACAAACCAGTCGGAATATTGTGGTCAGATTAAACTCATCAGAATGAAATTATAATCCGAATGAGAGGGATGGTTTATGCCAATAAATGTTCATATAAACGCTTGTCAGCATCAAGTTATTCTGAATGTGGCAAACTGACCTGAGTGTCTATGTGAGCCTGACATAAATGTGATGTATTTCCACATTGGTTAGTGGCAGAAATACGTCTGGAACCAAAACCTTCAGGGCTCCTGATTCAACCTTTCTGCTAGAAAATAAAAGAGCTCAAAATTGTTGCCTATTCAGTAACATTTCAACCATAATTACAACATTGTGCAAGTCCAGCCTGGGTACTTGGAAGACAAACAAACTCATATAATACTGCTTTTTTCACAAATTTTTTGGTGTTTACCAAAGACGAATGTACTTCTTCTTCTATGTTTTCTTGGGGGATTATGATAACTGCACATGTCCGAGGGGTTCTATTCTGAATAAAGCCAGGTGCATATACACGCCCATTATGATCGGATTAATTGACTGTGTGTCCATATAAACGGTACAATCTGATTATTTAATTCAAATCTATTTTAATCCGAATGTGAAGTTTTGTTCATGTGTCAACATCCTGGACTTCAAGTGTCCCACCAGGTGATGAGGTACAGAACGATATCTGTTGCAACGGAGCTCCTCCAATCTTAGCTAACAAAGAAACTAGCCTGTTTCCATCACACCACAGTAAACGTCTCTGTTATACTGAATTAACTTACCAGTCCAGTAAAAGCCTCCAACCCCCACTTCCGTTATGAAGCCCCGCTTCCTCATGAATTATCTCCACCTGGTAATAATAGCTACGCCGATCTGAACTCTTGTTTTCTCCCCTCTCATTACTTCTTTTTCTTGGTTACTTTCTCTTCCCTTTCGCTGGGCAAAGAGTATGAACAGTCCTCCGTTTCAACAGAAAACATCGCGTAGAATGATCTACGGTCGTCTTTGCTTGTTTTAGACTCCTCCTCCACCGACAGCACGTCTTCATATGCAGGTAAAAAGCAAAACCCTGACAAGTTTGTCCTCTAATCTCTTTGGAATGTGTTGGAGGACTTTCTCCTTCGACCAAGATGGCTTCTTTCACCCCTCTTTCAAACCATCTGTTCTCTCTGTCCAAAACCTGGACATCATTGTCGTCAAAAGAGTGTCCTTTGTTCTTGAGGTGCAGGTGGACTGCTGAGTCTTGCCCTGAGCTGCTAGCCCTCCTGCAGCGTGCCGCGCGTTTACGTACTTGTTGTGTAGTTTCTCTGATGTAGGAGTCGGAGCAGTCCGCAGTACTGAATTAGACCAAATACGAGTTGCGGAACAAAGTCATTACCCGTTAAATTTGATATAGCACACAAGTCTGAGACAGCGGTGCTGGCATTCATCTAAAATTACCTCTTACAAGGGAAATGGTTAAATCTCAACAGAATTAATTAAAACGAAACAGAAGAAGGCAAATGCCAAACCCCGTGGAGTAAGTAAAAATTTAATTAAAGCAACTTTTTGACATGGTTTTCTTTCAGCGGAGATATTAAATCAATTCATGGAGGCTCAGGTTATTATAAAACGCGAGCAACGTTATCAAACTATGCAAAGTGACATTTTGTGAAGGAGTTTAAAAAAAAAAGACAAAAGGAAACGACGGTGTCCCAGAAATGTCAGCGCGTTGCAATTAAAACACAAATGTGCCACAGATGGGATTTCTTCGATAAGAGATAACAATCCTGGGACGTCACATCGGCTTCCTTCTGCATCCTCAGAGCACATCCTCAGGTGCCAACATGCTTCCAGCAACAAAAGTATGTTAACATTGTTCTGTGCGGACGGCAGGACGTGTGGATTTGACCCGGTACAGTCACAGCGAGAGCCTCAGTTGATATTCAGCACCACAAAAGATGTAAAGATAAACCTTTACTGTACAAAACTGTCATTTGTTGCTGGGTATTAACTTCTTGCCAGAGATTACAGTTCTATACACCAAACAGAATTGTCTTGCTTCCAGCAGGTGTTTCAGAAACAATAGCAGGGAGAGAAAACTGCATTTTAAGAGCCATGTCTTTTATATCATACATTCAAATTTGTACAATTACAATTGAACTGGATGCACTGTATGCCTACAATTGTCTTAAAAAAACATAAAAAAAAGACAATGCACCCGTATGGTAGGTGCAGAAATGTGAGTAGCCCTCTTGCATATATGAAGCATTAATAGTAAAAATTAACAAAAGATTGGCTGCTTATGAAAACTTCGACCTTACAAGTGTTATATACGTAGTAAATGGTTCTCATAGGACTCAGAGACAGTTTTCATTGTCCCTAAGTGGGGAAATTTACAACATATGACCACGACAATATTGTTAGATTTAACTGTACACTGTTTAAGAAAAAGTTGTCTTCTTTATTTTAGACTTTCTTAGTGGTAAACTGACTGTTGAGACAGAAACTTTACTTTAATCTGTTAATAATAGATTTTCTGTATGAGCCTAATTTCATGTTCCCAAAGAAGACCTTTAAGTGTGAAAGTGTTTATTTATTTTTGGATTTTCAAGTGGAAAATCCTCCTGCAACTCTGTGGAAATGACAAAAGCTCCACATCTGATTAAATCCTCGTCCCCCCCCCCCCCCAAGCGTTACAGCACATTTCAGCCACATGCTCATTCCATACCATTTCATGTTGCCTTTCAAAAACAACAATGCTAACTAGTTTATTGTCTCCTGTTCATAGTCTACTGAGTTAAATCTGACAGCAGGAGGTGGCAAAGAGTTGTTTTGGTTTGATTGGTGAAACGGAAAAAGCAAAATCAGAACCATAAAAATATAACAACAGTGGAAAAGGGGCATTTTAATGTGGCTGAATGATGTCAATGAAATAATTCACTGGGCTTTATTGCTGGAATTGACAATGACAATATTGCTATTAATCAACACACTACATAAGGTCCCCGCTGCTTTATATGAACTTTAATAACTTCCCCACCAACGGTATACATCAGGTGTGGGAGATTAAGGACAGTTAGAGTTCATGCTAAATGGCTAAACATAATATCCAGAGCATGAACGCGTAACGCTTACCGCTTATCCGTGCAGTCCTTGGCAGCTGTGATGTTTCACTAAACAGGTCCTGCAGTAGCAATTGTGATTCATAATTTAACTAAAATTACAGGTGAAATAAGAAGATTTTAATGACTGTTTGTTTCCAGAATGTGTTATCGTATTTGCTGGAAAAGAAATCAACTTGTTGAAGCACGCAGGTATGAAACAGGAGCAGAAAAGGATGGGCACTAAGCAAATGCACTCAGAATAGTGTTGCATCAAAAGCTAAAACCTGGAAGAAACTGCTTTAAACCTGTCCAGGACAGAATAACTAAAACTTAGATTAATCAAAAAAACCTGAAATCCAAATTCTTTTAGAGAAATCTATTTGTTCGTTGTCGTAAACGGCCACGAGACACGCAGGTCTCATTTAAAGCGCTACCCAAGGTGGTGCTGTGTGAAGTTGCGTGTTTGTGCTGTAGCTTGTCTAAGCGCGTTAATGGGGCTGGATGGTGATGGCGGTGCTCGTTGAGCTGAGTCACCCCTGATAGATGGGGAGGGGGGATTCAGATGTAAACGCTGCAGCTGCTCTCCCTTCTGTACAGAAATGCATCAGTGACCAACTTTGTGGTGAGACAGACTGGCTGATGTACAGACGGCCCCACTGTGGTTTCCTTGGAGGAGATCAGTGAGACGCATCTTTTTTATGTTGCTGGTCAAACGTCTGGTTTACCTCCAGAGGGGGGAGGGGGGCTCTTCCTGAACTGCCGTTGAGACGAACTGGATCACGTCTGAACTCTGTTTCATGCACGATGAACAGCTGTAAAGCTCTAAACTGCACCTGGAGGATGAATCCTCACCTCAGTCAAAACGAAAGTCGGACCAAAGAAATTTTTTGTGCTGTTGGAGGAGGACGAGGGAAAAAGAGAGAAAAGGATCCTTTTTGCAGCAATGATGCTGATGTCTCTGAGTTCTCTGAGTAACGTCTGCAGGCCTGCAGCAGACGGTGACCTCGGGGTGGGGGTCACCCTCCGGGGCTCTGTCGGAGGTCAACAGTCACTGTTGTTTATTTACCTCCTTGTAGATTTCCCTGAGGCTCAGGGAAGCTGGCCTGTTGGCCTGGAGGACCAGCCGGAGGAGAGAAGGAGCAGCAGTCTGCAGACGAACTCTGACCGGACTGAAATCAGACATGCATGGTGTTAAAAAAAAAAAAAAAAAAAAATGCTGCTCACTGCGGAGGATAAAGACTTCTTCTGAACGTCTTATCAGTTTAAACTCTCCAAACATACAGGGTATCTGAATCATCTGAGCCTCTGGCTGCCGTCAGATGAAAGAAATCTGGACTATCTGAACAATCGGGCACATTGAGCTCCGTCTGCTAACAGGCTTCAAACGGAGTGGCTGATAAAAACTGTCAACACGCTCGGGGGGGCTCCGCTCCACAAATACAATCAGCCTTTTTTCATTCGCGTCTGATGCAGCGTCGACGCTTCAGGCTGTTTGCGTTGAACTCTTAGCCGGCATGAAAAGCAGGATTTATTCAGTTCTTAAAAACAGGAGGGAGATTGATTGTAATTCCTCGAAGAATCAAAGTTAGCTTGTCGTTCCAGCTAACGGGTCAACCTTTCATCGGCGTGCGTTTCATCGCACCGTGGAACCGGTGCTCGCTTTTCAGGGTCCCACTTTGAAAATGATTGTCATTACCAAGGCATTGCCTCAGTTGTTACAAGAATGGACGTATTTTTCATGCCTTTTAAGTTTGGTCAGAACTCACCTTTATTTAATGTGTTAAAAACACGGTTGTTACATATTTTCTTTGTTTTTGTCCAACACTGGATTAATGCTCCTTCCCGACCTGATTTCTGATAAATATTTGAAAGCTGATTTGCCAATACAAACAATAATTGTTATATGTGATTAATAATAATTGTTATATAATTGTTAAACAATCAATCACTGTTAAAGGAACCCAGGATTCAACCCCTGTTCCTGGATCTATAAAAAAATGTCACCATTCTCAGCCTTTTTAAATGCAGTACAGACAAATGTAACTTTTTTAGCTACATTTGCATCTGAAGAGAAAACTGTTGTAGGTGCGTAAAAGAGCCACTCCTTAGTGAGAAATAAATCCTCCGGTAAAGATTTAAAAAAAAATACTTACATTCTAAAAAAGTATTTCTCTTTACAGAAGTCTCCAAACGTTTTCCTCAATAAACTATTTTATGGTAAGAAAATCATGTGGCTCTCTGGCTAATGATTTCTAGACGGCTGAACACCCGAATCCATCAGGCTGAGTTTCCAGCTCCTACATCCTTTATAAGTTCGGTTTGGTAAAACAAAGCTGTCACAGGTTCATATATTTACCTATATTAATATCCAACAATTCTTAAGTTATACAGAAATCGTCACTTTCATTTATTTTATATTGACATATCTGATTTATCTTCACTTATTAACTGTTAAGTTTTGCATGAGGTTACTTTTTGGTAATTCAATTTGAATTTCAGTAAAATTTTATTTATATAGCGGCAGTTCACAAAACACGTCACATTGTTGAAAAAGTTTCCTATTTGTGCGGGATTATATGCCCAATTTAAAGTGAACTGTTTTCAGCATTAGCCTAATTGGTCACTAGTTTAACCAGTCAGCAGGTTCCATCCCCCTGTATGCTGATTGGTCAGTTTATGCATGTGTGAATAAGTGATTGGTTTATTTGAATTTAAAGATAACTGATGTGGTGATTTGTAATGACCCTGAAGAAAGCCACAAGCTGAAATGCGAAGGTATGTCAATAAAGTCTCCTCCTTAAACTTTTTAATAAAGTTGTTATTAAAAAATGTCCTCTCTAAGGAAACCCAGCAGGTTGCATCAGATCCTCCAGGTTGGTGAGAAAGTTTCCTCTCTAAGGAAACCCAGCAGGTTGCATCAAGTCTCACCAAACAGCATTCACTCCTCCTGAAAGAGCGTAGAGCCACAGTGGACAGTCGTCTGCATTGTTGATGGCTTTGCAGCAATCCCTCATACTGAGCATGCATGAAGCGACAGTGGAGAGGAAAACTCCCCTTTAACAGGGAGGAGAACCTCCAGCAGAACCAGAACCAGGCTCAGTGTGAACGCTCATCTGCCTCCACCCACTGGGGCTTAGAGAAGACAGAGCAGAGACACAGAAAGCACAGAAGCTCACATTGACCCAGGAGTACTTTCTATGCTATCGTGTACTGGGCAGACTAGATCTACGGGTGGCTGTACCTAGGAAAGAAACACGGTGAAGCAGATAAGCTCTGAGCCAGTATTCTGGTCCAGAGGATGAAAAAGAGCACATACATTTAGTTGCAGTAAAAGCTCAGCCCACAGCGGCGTCCAGGAGAGAAACGGGGTGAGATTCTGAGAGACAGGTGTATCATCTATGTGACGGAGTTGTTGACAGCAGTAGCTCAGCTGACCTGCCCTCCAGGATGGTGTCACAGCTAAACAGAACGCCAGACCAAATGTAGAGGAAAGAAAAGAGAGAAAATGAAGGTAAAAGGTGAAATAACAACGAATAATGCAAAATTGGAGAACAGTAGGAGAACCATTGAAGACGGAGAGGAAGCAGAGCTTACTGGATTTTGTATGGATGCCTGGATCTCATTTCTACCTTGCAGATGAAGATCTTGGATTCAGCTGGAAGTCTGGTTTCCCTTCATGTTTGCTCCAAACACATCTCTTAATAAAGGCAGCAGGCTGTTGCATCTTCTGCTCAGTCCTGACGAAGAACAAGTATGGAAAACCAAAAAACTGAGACCGCAAAAGAACAAAAAAAAAAAAAATTTGACATCTCATGAATATTTTCACATAGATTCTTTATTTATTGTTTCGTAACTTTATTCCGCGCTGCTCCAGCAATGACAAGTTAATCCGTGTTGCATTATTAATCTAAAACAAAAGCCTTTTTTAAAATGCACTGAAACATTGCAAGCCTTTCCAAACAATAGTATTAGCTGAAAGCCAAAAGGTATCAAAGGATTCCTTCATCACCCGGGCTCTTCAGCTGAAGCACAGCTGCCATCCTGGGTATAACACAGAAATATTAACTTCTGCATTCCCTTTGCTCGTTAAAACCTCACACCTCCAATGATTTATCTTATTCCCCTTCAGAGGTTCTCTGCTGGTATGTAACTAAATAGTAGCGGTAAGTGAAGATTTTCACTGCTGCTGCTTTCCAGTGAAATCATTTGGATTTTAGGAGATTTTTGAAGGTGATCATTTCCTTTTTTCCCCGAGAAGGAAGTTGGGCACTTCTACTTTAAACACTAATTGAAACATCATATGCTTGGTGCGCATCTGTTGCTACTTCTTGGACAGCCTTCAGATTTAATTGTTTTTGTAATTAGTCCATAACTCACGCTGAAGGTTTGTGCATCAAATGTCACCTTAGAGGCTCTGCAGGTCTGTGTTTTCTTCGCCTCTGGACCCGCTTGTTGCTCCGGTAACCTCTGCTGCAATGCCTTCTTCAGTAAAACAGGAGCCTGGCCGTCTTTTACCCGCTAAGGCTCATGTGATGGATGCCAGTAATGGCTGTGCATCAAGGTTGAATCCAGAGTGACAAAGTGTTTTAAGCTTTTAGTGGCATCTGTGCAGTTAGCGGGAGAACATTTGAGATGTAAGGAATTTCTGAAGGAATTTTTTTATGAAGAACCTGTATGGAACCATAGTAAATGTGTTTTTTTTTTCTTCTTGCCTTTTTTTCATAAAAGGTTAGAAATATTTTTTGGTTTTAGGTTCAAACATCAGACAAAGTTAACGGGGTAAATAAAGATTTTGCATCAAGCTCTTTTGTATGATTTAAACGACCACGCAACTAAGCACTAACACTTAAACATCCCTAAAAAAAATAAAATAAACCAAAGTTAAATAGGTTTAGTCCTGATGTAGCACTGCTAGGTCACCAATCCAGGCTCAGTTCACTGTTTGGCAGCTGAAACCGGAGTAAATAAGACAAGCCTTACTTTGAATCAAGAGTCAAGACTCCTTATTGTCATTATGTAACCATAATGAAATCTGATTTATAATTTTATCCAGGATCAGGTTGTTAGGACTGAAGTTCCCAGACCTTCTTCACCTCTGCTAGCTCTGCCAGTTCTTCCCTTGGGACACAGAGGCATTCCCAACTAGCAATGTGGCAACGTGTCTCTGCAGGGTCCTGGATTTGTCCCCTGACGTGATACTAGTGGGATGTATGTGATTTGGAAAATGAGGGGAAATTTGTTTATTTTTAGAAGAGGAAGAGCTGTTAGATTTAATTTTGGCAATATATGAGATACGGGTCCTCCAACAGTGCTGTGAAAAAGTATTTGCCCCCTTACAGAGGTTTTCTGTTCATCTCTCAGATAAAGATAAGCAGAGAAAATACTAATCTAATTTTTAATTGACGATTTAATCTATCAAGGGTTTATTAAGACTATCCAGACCTACCTGGCTCTGTGTTAGAAATGAATTGCCCCCCCACCCAAAAAAAAAAACCCTAATTACTCTGTGTCACTCATTGTGGCAACAACTGTGTCTTTTACATCAGTGAGGAGGAATTTTAGCCAACTTTTCTTTGCAGAATTGTTTTAATTTAGCCACATTGGATGGTTTTATGAATGCTCTGTTTAAGATGATGCCACAACTTTGACTAGGCCACTCCAAAAGTGTTTCATTGATTTATCCATTTAAGGGTGGACTGGTTGTTGTGCTTTGGATCGTTTCACACTCCTTCAGGTTTTTCTAGGAAATAAAATAATTCACGGTTCCATCATCTGCAGGAAGTCGTACTGCTGTCTGTATGATGTTTGTTTGTTTTGTTTTTCTGAAATGCTGTGGTAGTTTTATGGGAGGCACACATCCCAGTTTGCTCTCATCAGTCCATGGAACATTTTTCCGAAAGTCTTTGGGATCAATGAGACGTTATTTTGTTGAATGTCAGACCGTATGTTTGTTTTGGTCAGAAGTGGTTTTGACTTGAGACTCTCCCATGGCCTCCATGAACTCTGACCTTAACTGAGGCTGTGAGGCCAGCAGGGCTTTAGATGTTATTTTAGGTTCTTTTATGGATCTCCTTAATGAGTCATTGATGTAAACATGGAGTATTTAGGTAGGATGGCCCCTCCTGGGAAGGTTCACCTCTGTTTTACTTTTCATTTGTGGATTATGTTTTTTTTCTGTGGTTTACTGGAGCCTCAATGCCTTAAATGGCTCTCCTACTATTTCCAAAGGGATAGATGTCAACTATTTTATTTCCCGTCTGTGTTTGAGTTCTCTAGATTGGTATGGCTTGGTAAGATACTTCAGCCCAATTAATGTTTTTTTTTTTTTTTTTTTTTTGCATGCAATAGACTTCTTGATTCGACAGTGGCTGTTATCATGCCTCGGTGAAAATTAACTAAAGAAAAGGCCCTTTGTTACAGTTTTTCTCATAACTCTGTCAGTCTGCCCCAGGACAACTGTGGCTATTATAGCTCCCCACCGCCAGGGCATGAATGTGTGTGTGAATGGGTGAATGACTGTCGTGTAAAGCACTTTATGGTCGTCCGACTGGTTAAAGCGCTATACAAGTACAAGCTATTTACCATAACGCCAGGTTGATTTGGATTGCATTAAAAAATGCTAACCAAACCAACCTGCTTTTGCTTTTAACCCTTAATAAATAGCTGATCGGTACATTAATGTTTTTTCCTGTCCTTACTTTTAAACTGCCCACAACTTTAAAGGAGGAATAAGTAATAATGACACCTAGTGGCTGAAATCGGTACAACAACCTGCCAGTGACAACAATCTAATACACCGTTTCTAAACGGTCCGTTGCTGCTGTGAAACTCCACTGAAGTTTTACCTCCACAGGACGAGTCTATGATGTTGTATTCTGTTATACTTCTGGTCCGTAAACACAGGCTGCACTCTGGACCAAAGTATTTCCAGACCGTACCTCTGGGTTTAAAAAGAGAACAACCTGACTAAGACATTGTTGATGGAGCGGACCGATTGTTTAAAGGGAATGTTACTTCCATCCTGGGTGACAAATGGGAAAGATTTAGGTCGATTTTACAGTAAATATCTTACTTATTGCTCCTTTAAATATTAATCTAGCTTTCTTCCATTTAAGATATATTTGAGGTTTAAGTTACAGAGACACAGCAAACCAGTTTTCAGTGTAAAAACTACCAAAACACTTTACTTTTAGCAATTGTGTCTGAGCAACCTGCACTTTGAGGTAAATGTGTATTTTCAACCACCTGAACTGGCTCAGGCTTACCAAGCCAGTCTGTGAAGAACACACCCAGCATGTGGCACAGGTGTGGAAAAGCCTTCCTCTTCAAAGAGAAATATATCAAGCCAGCGCAGAGTAAATGAAGACGAGAGAATGTTGAAAGGAGTGAGAGAACCGTGCTGGCAGGAGAAGCCACTAAAAATGCTGTCTGACAGGAACAGATTTCCTCTGAGCACAACAGATCCAAGCCAGGTCTTCTCCTTCCCCACAGTCCTGAAATCAGTTTTCCTCTCACCTCTAAATGAATGAATGAACAGATCTTTGGCAGCTGTCGCAAACTTCTGATTCTGTCGGCTTTTTATCCAGTTTGTTTAACGTTTCCCGAGAGCTGAGGCACAGCTGGAAAATGTGTGTCTGGTTGTGCTCTGCAGCTTCTGCTTCATCTTGTTGAGGAAACAGATGGACAGCCCCACAATAAAGGTCCATTATGGCTGAAACTTTAACAAGCAGAAGATATGCTGACTGCATGTTTTGATTGGCAGATGACCTTTTTCAGATATTCAGGGCAGAAAATCCCATTTTAGTGCCTCAACGTGAGCCAACGTAATATTAGCAGAAAAGGTTGAGCACAGCAGTGATATCACCTGGGGTCTGTGTTTGGGAGTATAAGAACGATAAAGACAACTAATAGGATTCAGCATCGTAAACATCTGCCGAATTTTTTCCGCTTTTCTGAACACAGCTGCACCTGACTTCAGAAATCAAATCATCAGGTTTTACCCCAATGGAAGCATGCAATATATTTTTTGTTTTTTTTTGTTTTTCATCATAAAATCTCTACTGCAGAGAGGCAGTACAGAACTTGGTATAATTCTTGACACCCCTTAAACTTTTTAAATGTTGTGACATATCATAGTTTTCGAAATGATTTGCAAAAACAACAAAAAAAAAATCTGTGTCCAGCCCATTTAATTTCAATCCTCAAAATAAAATCTATTGCAAGTCTCATTTATTTTCAGTATCAATGTGTGGCTGTTCTATCTATGTGTATTTAAGTCACCTAAATGTACATAAGTCATCTTAAATCTCTGCTTTATTTCTTTTTTCTCTCTCTATCCACAGTATACTTTTCCTCCTTTTGGCACCTTCTTTTGACTATTGAGCCGATGTGACAAGTGAATTTCTCCACTGTGAGATCAATAAAGTATATCTTATCTTATCTTATGAAGGCATCAGAGGTTTGTTTTAGTGAACTAACAGCATCATGAAGACCAGGGAGCGTAGCGGGACAGAGAGAAAGAGAGAAGTTCAAGGTAGACCAGAGTTATAAAACAATGTTCCCAGCTTTAGAGATCTCACAGAGCACTGTTCAATCCCTCATCTGAAAATGGCAAGCGTTTGTAATAAATCAGACAAACGACCCAAAAATTCAGCCTGACAGAGTACATTTAAAAGATTTATTATAAATCTGCAGCTGAATGGGAGTCTGGAGACTTCGGTGGGAGCAGACCAGACTCTTGATGGGGAGAGAACAGGTTCATGGCTGTAATAGAGTCCAAGAAACGAAATCAGAAAGCCACCAACCTTATCAGGATTGGTATGACGGCTTCAATCTGAGTAGGCTGATCCTCAAAGAGGTTGTTTCTTGTGAGGAACCGCACAATTTCTCCGTCACCAAACAACTCCCCATGTTTGAACAGCAGGGAGACCGGCAGAGGTCGTGCACAAAGAGGCAGAGATCAGATTAGTTGTCCAAGGCTTGGTGGTCAGGGTGTAAGAGATTATGTCCACAGATCAGGAGTCTCCTTTATAAAACATTGTGCATAATCCATAATAAAAGTGTACATATGCCCAAAAGAAAAGGAAAAAATATCCAGATTTATAAAACTATGCACATACAAACCTTTATAGATCATAGCTGCACCTGAAGGTTTGCGTACCAGGTTCCTCCTCATGTTCCGCCCTCTACGCACCCAGATCCAACCATAAATGGTCAACATAAAGCACCTCATGAATGCTAATGTCTATTTAAAATGGGTCAGCCGATCGTTGTTTTTCTTTTTCATGGTGAAATGGCAACCACGGAGAAAAAGCAATGAAACTGTTAAAAAAAAATCTCTTAGACGAGTTTATCAAATGTGTAAATCAGAGGTAAAAGCACACACATTCCCCACATTAAAACAACTTGTTAAAAAGCTAACTTTAGACGTCGGATGAAAGCCGTTCTCCGTGTATAAAATTCCTGTAAGATGTTGTATTTGTATCGACAATCGATATAAGTTATAAGTTCAATCAATCAAGTTAAGATGAAATTTCCCCCGTCTCCAAAACGAGCGTATGCCTGGGTCAGAGTTGCCGTGAGGACCGCACATTGTCCCGTCAAGTTATTCTTTAATGGATCCCAAATGTTGTGTGGAAAGTGACGTACGCAAGGCCCCATTTTCTGCGTGCACAAGGTTTAAAAAAGACGCCGGTGAAGCTTCGGTAGAAATGAGATAAGAGAAACGAAAAACAGGAGAATCAAGGTCATGGAAAGTTGGTTTTAATGAGATGCAATGAGGGCAAGGAAGAAACCTGCTGGCAGAAGATTTCAATAATCTGGCAGAGAAAAGGTGACTGGAGAGAGCTTAACCTCTTAAAACCAGGCCCCCGCACACCCCCACCTTTTTTTTTTTGCTCTAAATAACATACCTAAATCTAATCACGCTTTATTCAGCAATTACAAACTCCATTTAAATAATCTTGCTTTAATCTTAGATAAACTGTGGATACCAAATTAGCTATTTTTATAAAAAGCAAATGTACAGAAACAAACCTAGAAAAAAAGGTTAAATCCCTCCCCCGGTACTGTGGTCAATGAGCTGATTGTAACAGTGAAGGGCAGAAGGAAGTATCATCATGACAAGTTGGCATGGCTGCCCACCAAGAGCTGTAGGCAAGGAGAGCATCAATCACCGAAGTAGCCGAGAGGTCAGTGGTGACTTTGGAGGAGCTGCAGAGATTAACGTCTGAGGTGTGATAATTCAATGACAACTAGAGGTTTTGTTTTCTATTATTCTGGTCTTTGTTGAAGAGAAGCAATGCAAACGCCACGGGAAGTCCTGTTTACAGTCTGCCACAAGTCATATGGGGGACACAGCAAACATGTGGCAGGTGGTTCTACAATCAAATGGGACCAAAACCAAACTTTTTGGCCTCCATGCAAAAGCATGCATGTGGCAGAAACTTTACTCTGTACATTAAGTTGAACCCATCCAGCAAAACATGGAGGTGGTAGCAGCATGCAGTGCTTTTCTTCACCATTTTCATGAGTTAGAAGAGCCAAGTCACAACATATTCTCCAGACCTAAACCAATAGAAAACATATTAAAAGTTAAAATATGTCTCTTACAGATGCTCACTATGCAATATGGCGAGCTGAAGTTATTTTGCAAAGAGGAACAGGTTTTAGCCAGCACTGTGCACAGCTGGTAGAGACTTGCATCTTTAAGTTCAGTGAAGGGTAATACTGTCTTTTTTCTTCTCCTTTAAAATTTGGTGCTGCTTTTCATTGGTGTTGGCCAGGGACCTGCAACCTTTACAGTCTAAAGAGACATTTTGCCTACAGTCCACTTGATTTAAACTTGTTCAGAGCTGCAAACATTGCCTGGCCTTTTGAAAAAAAGACAAGTTGTAATTTTTGATAAAGATCTGAGGAAAATATGTTGTCATCATTAAAGAAATGCCCTTTTACGTCTATTTCTGAGGTATGAAAAAAAGAGGATGGACGGGATGTTCATATTTGTGGATAATGATGTAAAAAAAAAAGTCATAGTTACCAACATAATGAAAAAAATATTGATTTAAAATTAAATATTACTGGCACGTTTAGCATCATTCTGTTGTGAAAATTAAAAGCAATTAGTCAAAGAACCAAAATTGCATTTAAATGTCATAATACAAATATAATTAGTAGCCAAAGTTATTGAGAGCCACTGTGGAAGGTCCAAAGAGCCACTTGTGGCTCCAGAGCCACAGGTTGCAGATCTCTGCCAATAACGCATAAGGAATGTTGAGGTTGTAAAGCAACAAAAAAAATTTTAAGTGGTGTGAAAACTTTTGCAAGTCAGTTTATTACTACTTGAATTAAGACAGAATATCTTCTGACATCGATTGTGCTGAAGAACTTCCCTCCTGTCTTCCATCAGAGCAAATCTCATCTCCTTTAAATTATGCTTCACATGCATGAAGTCATTCCCAAAAGAACATGTGACAGCCAGATTTGATGTAATATGAAAATATAGAAAAAATATTTTTTGCGATTGACAGAACGTTTTTTAATTAAATTGAGTTCTGAGCTGAACTGAAGATGTTTTCTGTCAGCATTTTTCATTTAGTTCTTGTCACCTATTTACATCTACTTTACATCGGCAGATCCTTTTTGTTCCAGCTACACACAAACTTAATTTTTATCAATCAACCAAAACGTTCCCCTTATTCGAATATTTGAACCTAAAAAAAAAGGCCAACAAATATTGTAAATGTTGAAGTGTGCTGTTTAAAACAGCAAAAGGTAGAATTTATCGTAAAAGCTTTCTTCCCGGCTCCTCCACTATAATTTCCTCCTCTCTGCTCATCCTGCATGCCAAGACTAACTGAGCTCAGGTTCTGGTTGCAACATGCATACAGAACCAGACGTGCGCGTACAACTCTGGATTAGCTTCCATTTTCAAGAGTTTAGATAGAAGCCTTTAATTTTAAAAGGCCTGTACATGGTGAAAAAAATGTGGATTTTATCGATAAGAGATCTCATCAAAGGAAAGCAAGCTTTATGCTAAAGATAGTCAGCCAGACTGTGGCCTTGATGGGAAGCAATGTATATATAGCACACGTTTTTCTTTCTTTCTTTCTTTCTTTCTTTCTTTCTTTCTTTCTTTCTTTCTTTCTTTCTTTCTTTCTTTCTTTCTCTGCATGATATAGAAAGGGTTTGTCTTACGTTTTTCAGTTGACTGTCGCAAAACAAGTAATGGTTTAATGTTGCTCACTTCCTATTAAACAGGCGGCATTGTGGTGTTACCTCATGGAAGGAAGTTCCCGTGCCCTCTTTTTAAGGTTAATTAATTATTATTATAATTATTATTAATTATTAATTTATTATTATTATTATTATTAGTTAATGAGTCTGCATTGACTTTTTTGTATGAGCATGTGTGTTTCTGCCCAGTGACCGGTCATTCTGACTGCTCGCCAATCCAGAGTACCTGGTACTTCACATCTGTTGATTTGGAGATAGGCACCAGTCTCCTGCAGCTTTGAACAGGGAAGAACGATAGACTGATGTTGCTTTTTAACATGACAGAACAATATTTACAACAATAAATCTTTAACAGACCTCCTGAGTGCTCAACTAGATGAGGCTATAAAAAGCAAAAAGCTATGGTAACGCAGGGGATCATCTCCTTTGTGGAAACTGGAGAACCAATCAAGCAGGTGGTCAGAGGAAAAAAAAAAACGTTGATGCTTTCAGCAGATGGCATTTAGGTGAAACAGTTGCCAAATTCTGAACGACTTAGAGACCACAAAACTGAAATCTGTTCTGATTACGGAAATATGCGGCTTTCTGTCTACAGAAAGAGCAAGACAGTAGACCATGAGCGTCGTTGTAAAGAGTAAATCTGGCATTTAGTCATCTAGCCTGAAGAAGTTTCCAACACTTCAGTCATCTCCTCATTCAGTTGCCTTCAGCTCGTCCTCCATGGTCGGACATGAGGCTGCTGTGGACCTTTGAGCATGTTCTCTCAAAAGTTGAATCATAATCCGTTCTTCCATCTTGCACAAATGGTTATTGGTGTCTGATGCATGAAATTGCGGTTAGGCGGCCACATGTGCATGTGTGCATGTTGTGGAGAGCTGCCTGGACGCTGGCCAATCTGCGCTCATGTGGGGGGGATAAAGAGCTGGCGTCTGTCTGGGGGGATTTCACTGAGCCATGGGTATGACATGCAAAGCTGTTTCATAAATGGTTGATCCAACTATTGGCAGGATCAACTGGAGACTTAACACACAGAAGGGATAGTGCATTCTTCACTCTGCAGTGAATCCGTGTTATGAGCTGAGAGTTTCATTAAACCCAGAGGAAAACAGCTTGGGCTTTGCAGATGTGTATAAAACCCAACATTGGTGCTTCTTATTGGTAAGCCACTCTCTTACTGCTAATTCATTTAGAATAAATCTGTTAATTGCTCATTATTTTATCTTTTTATATTATTTTTGTCTTGGTTAAGAAGCTTTTTAATGTTGTTGTTTTTTTTGTTTACTCCAACCATCAGTTGATTTTTCCAACTTTACTGGGACTTTTAACTGGAACTGTGGCCTTTGGTCACATGAGACGAAGATTGAGCTTTTTTGTCAGCAAACACTCCAGGCAAGACCAGCGCAAAAGAAACAAAGAATATGTGGAAAAGCACCTCATGGCCACTGTTAAGTATGATTGAAGATCTGTGATGCTCTGGCTCTGTTTTAATTTTAAAGGCCCAGAGAACCTGACCAGATTGCATGTCATCATGCTGGAAAACCCTCGAAAGTGATTGAATAAAAACTATTCTGCAAAGAATAGTTGCTTAAACTTATTTTACGACAGTGTGAACAACTCATTAATACGATTAATTATTTTTTTTTTTTTTATGTGTCCTGTCTGGAAGTGTCACATTAAGAATTGTTGTCTTAATGCTAAAGGGAGGCCAATAGATTTTACTTTCACAAATGTTTAATTTCACAAGTGGAGCCTTACTGCTTCCACCATAGGGGTCTGCTTGATTTAGATACGCTTAAAGCTTTATTGGATTTTAGTCTCGGACTATTTCATGTTCAATGGACACAGAAATGGGAAGATGGAAGAGAGAAAGACGAGACAAAAGGCTAAAAGGAAGATCGAGTGGGGGTCCGCCCTGAACCCCCACGCGATCCCAGGCTAGACAACCCATGGGCCCATCCACCTGTTGGTGGGGCCAAATGAACCAAACGAGCCAGCCAACCAGAGCCAACCCCACAAACCCTGAGGTGCTTCCTCGGCCACACCCTGCCCTCCATACCAAAGCCCCACAACACGAACCCTGAAGCTGTTTAATAGTATAAGTCTTGTTTCTGTGAATCAAGTAACGTCTGCATTGGCCCAAAATAGAGGCCTAAATTCAGTTTTAAAGAAATGATCAAATTATTTAGATCCAGTTGGTCTTGAAAGAGTATTATTATTATATATTATTTAGGAAATTTACACATATTGTTCAAAGGGTCTTAGAAATAAAAAATGTGGCATGCTGCAATTTGTCATGGGCCACAGGTGTTTGGGTTTTGGTAATTTTTGTTTTTTGGGGGGTAGCACACTGGAAGATCTGACAAAGAGTGACAGGAAACCAGCAGTTTAAATAGGGGAGGGAACAACAGAGAGGAAGGCTCCTGCCACAACCGTTCGAGAAGCAACCCAGCACAGGTTGGCCAATCACATTGCAGTAATATGGTTTAAGGCGGGACATAAAGCTGTGATGAAAGCAAGAGGCGCCATATTTACAAATTAAACATGGCAGTGCAGGAGGATGCACACATAGCTGCTGCTATCACATCTGTTTTGTAAGAATCCACAATTTCATTTTTGAGAGAACAGCTGGAAGTGTCTGCTCACAACATTTGCATCTGATACCGTAATTGGCTAAAATCAAACTTTGGTAAGCAGGAACTAGGGGTTGCTTCGCCCAATCAGCTCGGAGAGTTCTGCTGATATTCTTTCCTTTTCCTGAACGGATTAGATGGGAGCAGACCCAGATTGATAACACGTAGAACTAAGCCAAGAGTGCCACTCATTATCAATCTGGTTTGCCAGGTTAGGCAGGAGGGCAGGTGAAGCTAATGAGCAAGACAAGGAACAGGTGAAAGGCATGAGGGTGATGAGCTGAGGGAGCAGGGAGTGCAATTAAATAGCAGAAGATAAGGAGGAAAAAAAACAGAACAAAACTAACAAGAATGCAAAAACCACAATAAAAAACAAACAAACTCTATGCCTAAATAAACTCTGAAGACTGGAGACAGAGTCTGTGAATCAAGGATCAAACAGAAACAAGAACTAAGACTAAAACTAAAACCTAAAATACTAAATCCATACTAAATGAACAGAATGCTAAATAGCGACAAGAAACAAGAAGCTAAGAACAGAATCTATCGACTAATAAACCACGATAAAACGCAAAAAACCAAAGGATGTCGATTAGTCAAACACCTGGGGATAGTGTCACTCTGTTTATTTTAAATTGTGGTTACGTCTTGCTCTGTTTAGTTAATTCTTGCATTTGGCCTTTTATTTATTTCTGGTTTTCTGTGCAGTTAGTTTCTATCGCTTGTGTTCGTGGTAGACGTGCTTCCCTTTGTGTCTCCGTTCTGCTCCCTTTGTGTTAATTAGTCTCCCTCCCTCAGTTTCCCTGCTCTCATTCTGCCACAGCTGCTCCACATCCAATCTGCTCCGCTCACCTGGTTTCTGTCACGTTCCACCCTTGCCTCACTGTACAGGACCACTTTTTTTCTCATTGTTCCTTGCAGGATTCTTTCGTTACGATCACACCTGTTTTTGCCATATGTTGTAAGTCTTTACTTTTGTTATTAGAATGATTCACTTCACCTCTCTGCCCCTGATCTGCTAGAAGTCATGGACAACAAAACATTAAACTTGACACAATTACAGCTACCAGCTTTGCACTTCTGGAAAATAGTAGGCTTGCAGTTGTGCTATAATCATTCCGGATTGAACAGAGCCCTCTGAGAGATCTTAAAAGCTTGCAATATTGTTTTTATGACCCAACCCTGGTTTAAAACTCTTCACAACTTTCTTTCTGGTCTGTCTGCTGCATTTTCGTCTTTCTTAATAGCTCAGTTCTAACTTTGATTGTCTGCCGTTTGGAGCTGAGTGGCTCCTGTTTGGGTTCTGATATTATTGCATGAACACAGCATGGTTCTCTCAGGAGAAATACTTTTTATATCACTGCAAAAATAAAGAAAGCAGCGGTTCAAAAAACAATTGATCAAAGTATATGTTCAAAAATGTCAGTATCGATAAAGTAGAATATTAAATGCTAAATTTGAGCCCCTTGGAACAGACCCTTAAAGTCAAGCTGTTGTTTAAAGTCTTCATATTAAATCGAATGCAGCATCTACTAATCTGAACTGTTTAGTCAGTAAATAAATCTGGTCAGTAGATTAACTTTGGATCATTTCATGTAACTAATGAGTAGTGACAGTAGCCCTCCTCTTCAAGGAAAGACGGCAGGGATTGTAGAGCTTAAAAATAAATCCTTTTCCAGAAGAATTAATCCGCCTGAAAGCGACTAAACCTTCCAGGTTGTTTCTGCTATCATTGCCAGAGACTTAAGAAGATTTCCTCATGTAGAAACGCTGGTTTAACAAACCCGTGCCCTTTACATCAGTCTGGAGTACAGCTGGAGCCAGATTAGGATGTTTTACATTCGTGAACACACATTTATACACAGTGATGGGATATTTTTCATTATTGGATGCTCCCAGCAGCTGGTTTAGAATTGGGCTTGATCAAAACAATAATTTATGTTTAGCCATTAGCTTTAAACAAACTGTAAAAAAAAGACACACAGAAAAGAGGAAGCAGCTGTTAGAAACTTCAAGTATGCATTAAGTTTGATACAAAAAAAAACAAAGACAAAAAAAGAAAGAAACAGAGTAGATCCTCTGGGCAGGTTCTTGTTTGTTGAAACATTTTGTCTCCTCTCAGAGAGACATCTCCAGTCTGTAGAGTTAAAGGTAAACTCAGCCTAATAAACAGGACCGTTGCATAGTGGTTCAACAAGTTAAGGTGTGACAATCAAAACTGGTTGCTTGCATGCTAAAGAGGACCATCAAGACCCACGGGTCGTTAGTGCTCTTATGGCTGCTTGTTGTTTCCAGAGGGCCGAGTCTTGCTCGCATTAACAGCGATGTAAGAGGGGGACAAATGGACGCGGAAGCCTCCAGTGTTTAACAACGCGGGGTTGTCAGGGTTCTGGTTGGACCGGAACGCAGACAAGAGCTTGGGAGTCGCATATTGTTAGGTGGTGAAGTTTATCAAAGAAGCAAGGCTTGCAAAGCATGGGTGACGATGGAGGACCTGACAATGTGTGTGACAAAGTGGGCTGAACTTAAAGGGAAGGAGACGGAGGTAACAGCTGATCAGCTGGGTCATTAGGCACAGGTGAACTGAGTGATAGCAGGAAAGGAGGGGAAATGAACTGACAGGCGCAGGGGAATTAACAGAATCTAACAGGGAATGGAGAATGGCTAATCACGGGAAACCCTACTTAAACTAGAAATTAACATATCTGACGGATAACAGACTAAGAACAGAAGGTAACTGAAGCAGGAACTGAATCTAATAATGTCTCAAACACGGGAACTAAGGCAAACTAAGGATCTTACAAAACTAATAAAATGATGACGGACATAAGCTAACTAAACAAAAACGGAATCAGATACCAAATAAAGCTATAAACATAAACCAAAATAAAATTTATAACAGAAACAAGGATCTTGGGCTAAACAATGCTAGAGGTGAAAAATACACACAGATTGCAGGATCTGCAGGGAACAACAAGAAATCATTAAATCCCTGTGGATACTGAGAGGGGTTTCTCTTCAAAATGGCTTCTTTCCCTCCCCTGTCAAACCAATGTTTCTCTCTATCCAGGACATGAGCATCTTGACCCCTAAAAAGAGTGGCCGCTGGCCTACAGATGAGTGTAAACGCCATCTTGGCTTAATTATGTTAATTTTCTGTGCTGGGCCATCCTTTTGTCTCATCGTTAAACAGTGGTGGTGGGTTTTGGCAGCTGATGCTCATACAATTAATTCTTACTTTTATTTCACACAGGTTTTTGCCCGGCATCCAACTTGTAACTTCCTGCTGGAGGTGGAGAAAGATCAGCTAGACTGTGTGAGGAGGCTGAAGGAGGAGGAGGCTGCTGGCAACACTAAAGGTTAGCATCTCGTATAAACGGCAGCATCAGAACCGCTGTGTTAATTAGCTTAACTGATTAGAAAATAAAACAAACTCCTGAACTCCAGCCACAGCATGTATTTGATATGTTGAGGTGAATCTTCATCGGTGCAGACAGAGGTTCTGCATAGAGTAACTTGAGTTTAAGTAATCAAACGGTCATTGCCACAGATTTTGCATTGGTAACATGTCATAGTAGGGGTTCTTGTGAGCAAGATATATTACACCCACATGCTCATGCCTGCTTTTCATTCATGTGGGAAGACACTGTAGAGCTGAACTCAGTTTGATTTTGGTTTTTAAACTTGGCAGGTTATCCCAGAAAATGACCTAATTACCCATATTTCCACCATCCCGCATTCATTTTCTTTTAGGTTTGTGTAACTCAGCATGCAGCAGTTTTCATTGATAGTACAAATCCCTCATTGCAGGAGCTTCAGCTTTCATGCTCAGTCAAAAGAAAAACAGTTGTTTTAAATAAACCATTAGGTATTTTTCTGATGTCTGTGGGGCGTTTGTGCTCGTTGCTCTAAAAGGCTGAAATGATCTTTAAAAGAGGAAACATGAAGGAAATGTGCAGCCTGTCTGTACATTAGGATGTTTTTTGAGCAGTGTTCTGGATGTTTTAATCTGGTGATTTTGTTTAACTTTTCTGTTGGTTTCAACACACGTAAATAAAAAACTACAGAAGTATCCTCGTTTGGCAGTCGCACAAACTGAAAATGGATTACAAGCAAATCATACATAAACTCAACTACATTGGAGAGTGATGTCCTCTATGCTTGCCTAAATTTAATGCTAATTATGTTTCTGCAGCCAAAATCTATCAGCACAGGACTGTGATGGAGATTGGTTTATTTTTGTTTTTTAGCACAGGATGCAGAGGACACTATGCACAAACAAGCTTTAGATGTTTGCATCACACATCAGATGCTCCGTAGTGGGTGTTTCCGCATATTCATCAGTTCCAAAATGTTTGGGAAGACTCCAGCTGAGTAGAAAGCAATAAATAAGTCCTTCTTAGGAACATTCATCTACTTCTACACTTCTTCCCAGTAAATGCTCAGTTTATTGACTTCCACCATAAACCTAGAATGTGTCTGCAAACCTCTGCAGCTAATCTTACAAAGTTGTAAAAGAAAATTACATTTTTAAAAACTTTTTGAACAGCAGTAAACCTGACAGAGATTCAGCTCTGGACAAGATGCAGAAATGTTCTGACGGAAAGAGTCTTTCTTTATATGCAGCTGATTAGTTTTAGGGCTTCCCTGGAAGACAGGACTGTGCTGCAGTAAACACACTGGAAGCAAACTAAACATTTTATCATCGTGGTGGAGTGGTGGCCTGGTGGTTTTTAATGATCGGAACAGAACACCTCACAGTTTACTTAGCTATTTGAACGTAAAACCTAAAGAAAGCAAAACACATACATAATTTCTATACAGAATCTGTTCATAAACATTACTATTAGTATGAGAGCAGGTCAAATTGTGCACGTTTAATCATACAAGACGAAGTCACTTGAAAAAATTAAATTAAAGTTTAATTTAAACATGTATAGTATTTCATGCCTTTTAATTCAATTCAACCCTTTTTATCTTTTATAAGCTTGTGCTGAAAAAATATATTTTTTCTTTTTGAGGATAATGGACATTATTACAAAAGCAAAAAGCTGCATCTTTGCTACAACTGACTAACGAACACTGTACATCCAAAACAGTCAAACTTACCTCTGTGACACTATGAATGTCAGGTCTGGAGTTTTTTTTTTTTTTTTTTTTGGACCAAAGTGCAGGCAAGAGCTTGGAAGTTGCATACGTAGAAATGTGGTTTACTAAACAATAAATAAGGCTTACAGGTAGACAGGAACCAAGGAACAAGGCGAGATAAAGACAGGAACTGAGGTGGCATAGCAGAGGACCTAACACTAGCTACGTTTACATGAACAAAAGTAATCAGAATAAAGGGTCGATCGGATTAAAAAAGCGTTATGTAAACAAGAACCTGGTGCTAGTCCAGCCACGGCACTTGGAAGACAAACAAACTCATACAACACCACTTTGTTTGCAATTTTTTGTTGTTTAGCAAAGACGGGAGTTATTCTGTATTTTTTTTAGGGGAGAGGTTCCATTCTGAATAAAGCCAGGTGCACATTATGATCGGATTAATTGGTTCTGTTCCCACACAAACGGTACAATCTGATTATTTAGTCCAAATACATTTTAATCTGATCTTGAAATTTTGTTTATGTAAACATAGCTAGTGAGTGAGAGTGAGCCGGCTGCTATTATAGAGTGGGAGGAGAGAGAAGAAGCAACAGGTGGCAATTAATACAGGTGAGGAGAGTGAAGGCAATAAGGAAGCAGGAGGAGAACAGAATATACAGCTATATCTTATGAAAGACCCAGTATGATAGTTTATTTTATTAAGTGATTTTTAAGAACAGACAGGCAGGAAAATAAAGATCTAACAGAACAACTAATATCATAATGAACAGAAACTGACTAAGACAGGAACTGAAACTAGCAAAGTGACAATATAAGGTGAGAACAGAAAACCAAACTAATGACAGAAACAAGGATGTATAGATAAACAATACTGAAGGAGCAAATCAGGCTGCAGGATCCCCAGGTGTTTGATTACTTATTGTAGCTCCCTGACATGGAAAATTACAACAGTAGATTTATTTTTGCAGAATAAAAGTTGCAATGAAGAAGCGCATTTCATAAGTTTTACAAAATTTCTTAATTTTTTTCCAAGCACACAAAATCATTGAATTTTGTTAAAAATAGTCTGAACTAAAATTGTTCTCCAGGCATTCAGCATTTCTTTCAAAATGTTTTTTTTTCCTGGTTATTTTTAGTCCAGTTCATGGTCAGTTTGTTACATTTTACATACCCACGGCAGCCACCATATCAAGCCTTAAATTAAATTTAAAAAGTGTGGATAAGGTGTCTGACTTGAGAAGTCTTGTGTTAGTTTTGCCCGATAAAACAGACATGTCTGCTCACCTAAATGTAATAACGAATTAAGCTTTTCATTTACATGTTTTGTTCGCTTTTTTTAGTCCAACATTTGCTGGCAAGTGACAACAATAACTGTAACTATTGCACATTTGGAGAGTAGTAGGAGAAAGCAGCGGAGTGAGAGAAAGTGGTCATTTTGTTTTTCAGCAGCCTAAGTCTATACCAGAGTAACTATGGCGATAGCTCACAATTACCTAAACCACTCTAACTAAAAGCTTTGTAAAAGAGGAAGGTTTTAGATCTGTTGTATTTATTAGGAAGACATGGACAAAAAGCTAAAACTTTTTGTTTAATTTTCTAGACCCACATATAGCAAGGAATTAGCTTTAAAGTGACAAAAGCCTGAAATATAGTTTTTTATGCCCTGTAGGACAAGAGATTTCAAATTTAGCCAATAATGCAGAGTTAAAAGAACAAAGTCCCAGAAACATAATTTCTATGAATTTTAAGTGACTTGTCCGGGTCAAAGATAACACCGATGTTATTTCCATTATTACTAGAGACCAAGTTAATGCTATCCAGAGTAAGTGAATGACTAAGCAGGTTGCTTTTTTTAATGCAAATGGAGTGATTTAACGGACATATAAGTAATACTGACACCTTGTGGCTCAAATCGTTTCAACAGCTTTCCAATTACAACAATCTTATACGCTGTTTTTAAGCAGTGTGTTGCTGTTGTGAATTTTTACTTCCACAGGCTATATTATATACTGTATGATGTTGTATTTTTCTCTACTTGTGGTCCACTTCTCTTACTGGCTTCCATGTTTGCAGGCTGTTGCTCTTTTGCCAAGATAAAATACCAAATGCTGCGTTCTTTTTTTTTTTTTTTTTTTGCAAACCCTGGAAACTCTCATTTGATTGGCTTAGGAAGCAGGAAGTAAACACAGGCTACACTCTGAACCGAAGTAGTTCTGGACCGTAAGGAGAAAAACGTGACTGAAACATTGCAGATGGAGAGGACCGATTGTTTAGTTACTTCCATCCTGGGTGACAAATGAAAATGATTTAGGTTGATTTTACAGTAAATATCCTACTTATAGCTCCTTTAAGATTTAAAAGCAGAAACCTAGGAGTCCATCATGCTTTGTATGTCTTTAAAACATGCTTGTAGTAATAGTTAACTGTAAATAGATTAAAAAGGCTTTAAGGATAAATATCCTGTAACTATAATTGCCATGACAATATAAATGCTTCTCATTCTGTCTGATAACCCTGCTGTGTCAGGAGTATTTATCGTTAGCACACACTGTACCAAAAAATTGGAAGCGTTTGGACTATTGTATGTAAAAATAGATCAAAGATTGCTTGCAGCAAAAATACATATTTAACGAAGGTTAATGGAGTACAGTGCGTGTACCTTTCACAAACAAGAAGTCAGTTTGTTAAAATGACTTCCTCTTACATTTGACTTTTTTATGAGTTGTTGCTTAAAACCTTAGGTCTCGCTCTTCTTGTATTGCACTGAAAGATCACTTAGATGGAGTTTTTTTTTTTCATGCACTGGTGATTTTGGATTGGTGTTTGAACTGTTTTACCCCCGGGACAAGTGCACTCACACTCTTTCCTCTCTCCTCCTCTTTTGTCCTCTCTTAGCCTCTCAGATTCACCCACTACTTCACCACTTCTGCGTCCACATTCTTTTCTCCTATACGTTTCCTCTGAATCTAGCGCTGTAAAAAATTTCTGGAAGATGATGGAATCTAAATTTAGATTTTTTTCCACTTAGTGAGACATTTATATTTATTGCACTGACAATGAGAATAGCCTTCTGACGCTGCATTAGACGTCCACAGGGAGCTGTTGCGTGGTCAGAAGTGGTAGGCTGGAACAAATGAGCCCATGTGCTGAACCTCTTGAGGTATGGTGTAATATCTGCACAACTAAATCGTCATGAGCGCCAATCAGTGAGAAATAAAACGCAGGACTGCTTAAACAAAGAAATATGAAGAAAAAAAGATAAGCCAAAAAAAACAGACTGAGAAAAAAAAACTTACTGTAAATATTATCTAAAAATTTCTTGTCTTTGATGGAGAAGTTATCTTTAATTAGAGAGATCAACTCATAGTTTGCTTTTTTTAGAAGACAGTAGGGCTAAGTGCAGGTCATGTTCCCAAAACAAGCAGAAATACATACGGAACTAGGGCTACATTACGTAGAATGGGAATGCATATTTCACATTCCTTTTAATAATTGAAGCAAAATTACAAGACAAACCCTAAGTCAATAAATCTAAATTAAAAAACAACATGATCTCAGGTATTTTGGTGTTTTTGTGCAGCTTTAGATGAAGCGGCTCAAAGCCTTTCCACTTACAGCCATTCTGACCTCTCCCAGTAGCAAAACGTTTGGATCTGAAGTAAGCTGAGGCTGTTCCCAAGTTCTAACAGGTAACAAATCCAGGACTAAAGAAGATCCAGATATTTGCTTTAGGATTTCCTCACAGTAATCCTCTTTTTACTCTGGTCAGCTTTTAAAAAAAAAAATCTAAGCATAATAACCAACAACAAATTTGTTTCCAAGAATGACATTTCCAGAGTTCCTGAAGTTATGTAGTGAAGGAAACGTTCGCTGACTTGGAATCAAAATGTTTTTGGTTGATTAACCTGTAACAATATGCTGGTCTGGATGTTTTAATAAATGATTTTGATTGACCTTTTTTGCTAAAAGACTACTCTTACACACTACACTTTAACAGGAAACAAACATGTTATATTGCAGAGAACTACTGTTTTCCTTTATGAATGAAAAAGATAACGTTTATTTAATTCCTGGCCTTCTTATCAGACTATTTCACACATTCTTGCTGTTCTTTGAAAGAACAATAGCAAGAAGTGCCTTGACTAGCTTAAATTGTGGTTTCTCATGGTCTCAAGTTTTTATTTGATAACGTGATTGGCTAAAACCAACCTTTTTTTAGGTGGGAACTCAGTGTCGCTTCACGTCATTTTGATGTGAAACAGAAAAACGATCCAGCATTGCCTTTTTATACATGTTCAGCATATATTCTGTTAAGACTGGATGCCACATTTTTGAGGTGTATAAAGATCCTGCCCCCCTTAAAAATTCAATAAATCCTGAGTATAGGCACCACTACTCAGCAAATACTGCAAAAAGTACCCCAATGTAACGTTAATTTATGCCATGCTGTTCTATGCAGGTTCTCTGTCTGCTCTGATGAAGATTCATGTAGCTCAACATGCTGAACGCTTGAAAGATTTGACAAGACTGGGTATAAGGTTGTACTCATTTCGCAATCATTTAAGAGCATTTTGCAGTCGAGGACTTGAACTTATTGTTCAAGATAGTCAAGTGATTGTGAAATGGGTAAAAACTAAAGTACAATAACACAGTGATGTCACAGAAAAAACTACTTACTCTGTCTTTAAGGAATGGCAAAAGGTAAGTTTCTCGCCTTTATTCCTATACACATATGTTAAGGGGCCACATAAATTATACATGTACTAGATGCAACGGGACTATTTTACTCTCTCTTTTTGGTAAGATTTTTAAAATTTAACCTTAATAACTGAAAATAAACAATCAGAGAAGAAGAAAAAGTGGAATCACCACAGCTGAGTAAATGTGTGGACGGATCAGACTCAGATTCAGAGAGACATCTACAGAAGGCTTTTTTTCAAAACATTTATTACTGTCCTAAACTCAAATAAAAATAATAAAAAGAGACAGAACAGTTTTTTGCATCACTCTACAGTTCTCCATCATTTCATTTTGTTGTGAGGAGAGAAGTGTCTGGATAGAAGGATGAACATTTCTGAATGGTCTGAATGGGTTTAGTGCTCTACATTTGTATTTTTCAACGCTGCACATTTTGACCTTTCTACTCTAAACTTGATCCATCAGCAACATTCGTCTTTCATCACAAAACAGCAATTCCTCAGATTTTTGAGCTCCAGCTGATATGATCTGCAGCTGAGCAACAAAAAAAAAAAATGTCACATCCAGTTTGGGCTGCAGCTTTGTCTCAGTCTCTCTCTTATTATGGGCCTAGCATCTTTATTGGTCCGCTGCGGTCCACAACTACAAAGGATGTTTAGCAGGGATCCTGCGGAGAAGAGCTCAGTTTTAATCCCACACACTGCCTCTGCTCATCTGTCACTAAAAGGCCCGGCTGACTGTTTGCCATCAGCACCACAGCACCCATTAGGACTCACGCTGAGAGCTGGAGGAGCTATTTCTGTCCAGAGTTTACTTGTTGTCTTTCTGGCGGGTTGTTGCTGCTCTTGTGTTGAGTCAGGGTCAAGTTTATTTCTGGTCAGACTTTTACTCAGCTTGCAGTTTAATTCTGAAAGATGCACACACAGATGCATAAAGGCATTTCCACCAATAATCAACTATTTACCATAAATATATAGATGAATGGAATTTAAACTTGTCATGTCATTAAATTAGGACACGCCACTCAATATTTTATTTTTTTATTTTGTAATGTGCTCATATCGTGTGTAGTCTTTTTTTCATTTGTGGTGGAGATAGTGACTTATTTCCACTTAAACATTAAAATATAACCTATTTCAATGCATTTAACAAAAGTTCTCAACATTTTTTCTACCTAGCAGAAAAAGTAGGACTCTCTAATCTCCTCTAGCGAGTCTCTCTGCTGCCACCTAGCAGTATCTGACATCAGTTTGAGGAAAGTTTGTCCGGTTCCTCTCATTCAGCTGTGAGATTTCTGAGGGTCTACTTGCATGCTCAGTCCGATCCGGACGTTTCCTCTTCCCACGGTAATTTTGTTTCACAGATGGTCACACGTTTTCTTCTATTAAGTTAAACTTATACATTACTTGTCCTTCCAGATCTTCAGGCACGCACTTCTATATCAACAGTAGGAAGAGCTGGTCATAAGTCTCATCCTCGCACTTTAGGATTTTTGGAAACTTATTCTAGCATCTTGCGATCTGCTTTTAGGGTGCATCTGGTCGGGCGGCAACACCTGTTTGTCGAAAGTTAAGTTCAACATCCACCTAAAGGAAACTTCTTCTTTTTTTTTTACACAGTGGAAAGTCTGATTTTTAATTCTCTTAAGGCAGTTTTAAATCTTTTACCATATTAATTTGCTGCTAAAATCTTCTGAGAGTCACCATAGGGTTGACTCTCACTTCAGCAGTCAGGAGCAAAGTAAATATCTGAGGTTTAAACAGGCCAAACCTCCTTCAAAATGTGATTAGGCTTTATTCATGTGCACCTGATCTGATTCGCCTGTGAATGATTTTAGCCATTATACGTGGGGGGTGTCCACATTTATTCCTCAGTAGAAATTGGAGAGAAACTTCTTAGTGTGGCTTTACACAAACCTCTTAAATCGGGACAAAACAGTTTGTGAACGTTGTTTTAGTTCAGCTCTGATCCATAAACTGAACTGAGTTGACTTTTTACTAACACGTTTTCTTTCTGTCGGACAGAGCCAGGATGCAAAGGAACCTGGGACAACATAGCCTGCTGGGACCGAGCCGAATTCGGAGAAACTGTCACTATCCCCTGTCCTCGAGCCCTCAAGATAATATTTGGCAGAAACGGTGATCTATGATTTATTCAACCATCAGTCAATGAAAAAAAAAATTATGAAGCCTTAGATTTTTTTTTATTTCTGTTATTCAACATACTTTTTTTTATTTTGGTAGGAAAGTTAAAGTATTCCAAAAAAAGTTAAAAACAAAGCAACTGGACTTGTTTTCCGTAGTTGAAGGCGTTTCGCTTCCAATCCAGGAAGCTTCTTCAATTCAAAAAGTCTGGAGTAATGTGCAGTACCAAGCTTTATACTACTGCCCAAACAAAGGTCTTGTAATGTCTTAGACAGTTGTCTTCCTGGAGAGGAAGCGAAACGTCTTCAACTACGGAAAACAAGTCCCGTTGCTTTGTTTTTAACTTTTTTTTGGAATGACCATGACCTGGATGACTGAGAATCTTCAGCATAAAGTTAAAGTAATATAATGTTTTATGAATCTAAAACAATTATCTGGTTTACAAAAAAAAAAAAATGTTAAAGTGAAAGACAGCACCAATGCAACTGGAAACAAAGCAGCTTGAAGGGATTCCAAGGATCAGGTAAGCCTGCTGCCAGTAGTGGACGTCCTAACAATGTTTAGTCAAATGAAAAAAAGACACAGATCCCCTTCCAACAGGCCCTGACTATCGGGGTGGCCCTTAGCATAATCCTAAGAGATATTCCTGCTGTGTGTGGTGTGTTAAGAGTGATCTGTTCTGGTAAAATGGACATCGGGAACGCTCCTACCTCAAATCGGGGATGTTCAACATGTTGGATTGTCCTGCCAGGATATCCTAGCGTTCGTGGTGTCCCCCGAGGAGAAACGGGCACGCAGCCTGTTGACTGTGACGTGTCATATGTGATTTATATGAATATTATAGTGTAGTAAATGTAGAGCCTTCCCCCGTTCACATTGTGTCCCATTGTGTTCCTTTAACGCAGGGGTTCTCAAACTTTTCGTGGCCAGGGACCGCTTAGCAGCGGTAAAATTTATCCAAGGACCACTTTAGATTCCTTGTTTTGATGGTATTTTTTAAACAGTATTTTGTACTGTTAAATACATTAGGAATTATGCATGTTTTTTAAAAAATATATATATATAAATACACCTAATATTAGAGATTTGGTGGAGATTAGATCCTCATTCTCGATAAGGCCAAACTCGATGTAAGTGTTGTCATAATAATTTTTGCTGATTTGGTTTTTACTTTAATTGATGGAGTTAAATATTTGTCCCTTGTGTTACTTAGCTCAATGACGCCTCCTCAGCAGAGCCTCCTCAGTACATGTGTCAAACTACGGAGGAGAAACTCGTAGAGTCTGTCCCGTAGTATTTGTACTGTGTGAGTTCAATACGTCCAGAACCTGGTAGAGGCCCGATTGCTTCACTCAAAGTTCATTCACATGCAGACATGAATGAAGGTCCTGCTTTCTTTTTTCCTATAACAACACCGATATCTGTTAAAGACTGGGTTTTTAACTTTATATAACCCCACATTTATCTTCATCCCTTTGCTGCTTTATTCAACCTCCAATGTCTGAAATTAGATTTCAAATTCGTTCACATTTATAGGCATTTCTCAAAGTAACATATAATTTCTAAAGCTTAATTTTTTGTCCAAAACAGGCAGAAAATGAGAATCTTAAAGGCAACCGTAATATTTGTGACGTCGTTCTTTGTCTTCATGGTAACAATTTGTGATGCAACTGTGTCTCGGTTGCTGTAATTCCCCAGAGAGCTTAATTATCTCTCTGTGTGGATTATTTAATGAATGTGCCTGGATCGCAGTATTTTTAGGGGCAGACAGCCGGTTCAGAACAGAGGCTACATTCAGCTGACACTCAGCAGACGCTCTGTCCTTTATGTCCCATGATTCACCCTCACTCATCGCCTCGCCTCGCCTGCCTGACTCTGTGTGCGGTTGCTGGAGTCCCTCCTGAATCCACATCACATTTTCCCTGCCGGTGACCAGACAACAGTTTGTGTTTCCGCTCCGATCTCCAAATTGATGACGGAACATTAGTAAGCGCCCGGCGGCTTGCCGGCACTTCCCTCAGTGGGACAGATCCTTGCCGCCAAAGTCAAAGCGTCTTACTGAAGCGTTTTACTGAGAGAATAAGCGCTTACAGTGTTGGACAAACATTTGTTAAACTGAAGCCTCTAAAAGTTACACTACTACACTATCAATCTTTCCTCACCTTTTGTGTTTTTTCCAATTGCGCTAAATAAAAAAAGAACGATTTCTTCTTTACTTTCACTTTTGCCTTTGATTGAAACACTTTCTGCTCATTTAAGAGGGGCTTATTGTGTCAAACAGGCTTTTAATCAGTTTTGCATGTAATATTTTTTGTTCTATGAAAGATGAGATCATTTTTAATAAAATTTGCAGCCAGAGGTCAACAGATTCCCCGCAGCAATACAACAGAGAGAGGGCCACATGTTTAAAGGAAGAAGTGTTTTAGCGCTTACAATGACACGGCACCAAGTCGGTTCTTTGCTTTGTTTGTTCAGAACCAACTCAGAACTCAGAACTCAGAACTCGCTCCAGGACCAGCCCTGCGTTTACACTGGCAACCACTCTGATAAATTTTTTTTGTTTTTCATTAAAAAAAAACAAGTATAAGTAAGAACAATTTGAATTGGCCCAGCAATTTGGCTCCTCCCAATCTGTTGGAGGACCTAAAGATTAGGGTGATGGAAATGAAGCCTTCTAGCCGGAAAGACTTGGATTTTACCAAAGATAAATTGCCACAATGCCGGTGGAAAACACTTTTTTTCCATAATTGATTTTCTTTTTTGAGTGATGCTTGTCTCATTAGAGTAATTTTAACCTTAAACATGTCAGGAATATGCATGGTGTAGAGAAATGATTCAGTGCCAAGAAGTCAGAAATAAAGGAGAGGAATTCAAAATATGTCTTTGTAAGGCATCTTTGTTTTGTTTTGTTTTATTTACATTAATTACAGCGTCTCTGCCACAGAAACCTCTTTTGGTCAGTTTTAGACAGTCGATGGGTCATTTTTGGTGTTTTTTTATAGTACTGCCTTTTAAATTTGAGGGTTTGCTGTTTTGTGTACATAGACATAAAACGTTCTTATTAAAATTTCAGCTTAGTACATGTTAACATTTTGTTTTGTTTTTAAAACAGGCCTCTCTTGAACATGAGATCCTGGATTTCAGTGAAAATACCTGTATAAAAAAAAAGGTTAAATAAAAAAATGAATCAAACCTAACACCAGAAACTTAAATATTTTCCCGCCCTACTAATCCAAGCTTCAAACACGTTTTTTCTCTTCACTCTTGACCTCCTTCTGCCCTCAGGTTCCTTAAAACTGTAATATTCTGCAGCCTCGCACCCGCTGAGATAATTTCCACGCTTCAGCCGGGTTTAGCCTGCAGGATGGCAGTGGAAAAGGTTTGTTAGGGGCACATTAAGGGCAGAAGTGGAGTTACTTCCACTCAGCAAGCCAGTGATGCTTTGAGCTTCTTGCAGTGCATTCTGGGCATCTCCAAAGGGAGCTGAACTCGCGGTGCACTGCAGTGGCTTTGGCAGTGAAACGTCCCTCAGCAGTTCACAGTTTACTGAACATGGCACTTATTTACAAACACAATTAAGCTGCTTTTCTTCTGCACAAACTAGATGGCATAGTTTGCACCGGTAATTTTCCACAGCTTGGGAAATACTGTACTGGATACATGTCCTGGAGGGAAATTGTTTTTGCAGTATTACTATTTAAGAATGTCTCCTTTCTAAGCTCTAAAAGGTTCAAACCAGCCCTCAGGTCACAGTCAGCTTTCTTTATTGGCTCTAGTTTATTTCGGTCCCATATGCTCTGATGCTGCTGCCTAAAAACACACTTTTAGTCGCAGATTTTCAGAGACATGCCAGGCATTTGTTGCAAATGTTGAAAAATCTCAGAAAGCAATCATAGTGTAATCAAGAGTAGCAATCCTAAATATGTTGGTTGCTACATGTTTCCTTGACCTTCATAGACACTTTTCACACCGCATCAAGACTCCCTGACAGTGTGCTTCAGGTCCACGATCATTTAATAAAACTGGATCACCGCAATTCTGTTAAAACCTCCTTCAGACTGAGAACATTCATGAATCCATTGCACTCTTAGTCGTTGGCAATAAGCTGCTCTTCAGATTCCTTGACCATTTAATCACCATGATACCCCTACAGGTATCAACCATGGGACTTTCCTTCCAGTCTAAGTAAAGATGGTTTCTGTGCTTCCACCATCAGTTTCAGCCTAACTTTAGAGGAGGAAGCACCTTTTACCAGCCTATCAACAATGTGGAAGGATGCAGGCGTTGTTTTTTTTTGACCAGATGCAACACGCCACCAAGCTTGTCATCCTGTGCGATACTTTTTTCCATCAATCACTGTGACATCCATCCATTTTCCTACATGCTTATCCCAATTGGGGTCGCGAGGGGTGCTGGTGCTTATCTCCAGCTGTCAATGGGAGGGCGGGGGATAAACCTGGACAGGTCGCCAGTCTGTCGCAGGGCAACACGACCCAATAGTCATGTTTCTGGACTGTGGGAGGAAGCCGGAGTACCCGGAGAGAACCCACGCATGCACAGGGAGAACATGCAAACTCCATGCAGAAAGACCCAGGGCTGGGATTCAAACCCAGGACCTTCTTGCTGCAAGACAACAGCGCTAACCACTGGCCTCTGTGCAGCCCGAGCCAAAGACATTGAGGCTCTAAATTAATGTCTTATGAGTCGCACTGCTGCTGTTTTCTGGTTATCTATCTGTCTTTTCGATGTTGTGAGGATTTTTATTTCAACCGCTGCCTGTAGACCTCACTAACTTCTTCAGCCTATCGGTAACCATACGTGCAATTTGGAGGAGTGTACGTTGTTTATTGTTAGTTTCTGCTGCTCGGAGCGAACCTTCATTTTTTTTTTGCAACCACAGCAGTAAAAGAATACTGTACATAAAGTGGTGCCGCGAAACGTTGCAGTAAAACATGCGACATGGAGCCCCGTCCTTTTGCTCTGAGCAGGTTTATGGTTCTGTCTTAGCATGAGGCCAGCATGACGCCTTCATTTTCTTTGATCGGTCACAGATCAGCTACCTGCTGCTGCCAAGCCTCAGGACAAACACTGTCTAACAAAAGCAGCTCTGGGCATCAAATGATTCTTTTTGATTTATAATTAGCTCGCCGTGTTCTGTCCTCCACCCTGAAGAGTTTATCCACGTTTTGATGTCTAAGGTGGCGCTCTTAGTCCGGCGTGAAGGGGGAGATCACCGAATGGAGGACGTTACCAAAGATTTCCTCCACAGTTCTTTCTCAGCAAAAAGTTTGGCAGCCAATAACTGTGCCGAGTGAATCCAGATGAGGTCCAGTGTCACCATAAAATATTCAGCACAATTAAAACAATTATAGAAACAAATCCAAGACCCTCACACTGCAAAAACATACCTTAAAATAAGTCAAATGTTCTTAAAATTTGGGTTTTTGTCCTTGATTTGAGCAGGTAAATAAGATTATTTGCCAATGGAATGAGTATTTTGACCCCTAAAATAAGATAATTAGACATCCTGCACTTGAAATAAGATGACGAAGATGAATTGTTCCTATTTTAAGTGCAAAAATCTTATTTCATTGGCAAATCATATTATTTACCTCCTCAAATCAAGGACAGATACACTGATTTTAAGAAAATTTTACATATTTTTAGTTCCGTTTTTCCAGTGAAGAATAAATTATTAAGATCATAAAAGTAACAGACAGACGGTTTTTTATCAGGACAGCAGTTTCACATTAGATAAAGCCATCATAAATATTATATTATAATATAACGAGATGTTTTTGGTATGACAAGAAAAACACTCCCTACTTTCCTTTTATAATGTGTTTTATTGTTTCATGTTTAATAAAACCCAGAGAAGAAGAACGAAGCTTTTAAAAACCTTTGATTAATTAGTGACTCTTCAAAATAGTAAAATAAAAATAAATATATATAAAATATAAATAATTTTTTACTCAGATCATGTCTCATTTAGGATTTAAAACCAAGCGGCGCAAAAACCTTTTAATGGAGGAATAAATGAATGGCAAGAAGAAGAAAAATGCAACTAATGCTTTTATCCATCACGTCTAATTCAGTGGAAAAGTCAGATGGTTGTGAAGAAATGGGTTCTTTTCACTCCGATATCTCGGCGGTTTTATGACGGATTGCATCACCCTGTCTTGTTCAGGGATATAATGAGGTATTTGAAGCATAATCCTGCGCTTTAACATCCATCAGTGCTGCGTAGCTTCATTCTGCAGGCTGTATTATTCTGGGCTTGTAAATGTCACGCCGTCTCGCCCGCCTCCCCTTACACATTCTTAGCAGCAGACCTTTCCCTCTTAACGTGTGCGAGTCTCTTTGTTACAGTGAGTGCTTTCATGAAATATTTACCTCTGCATGATTGAATAAGGCACTGCTGAAAACCGTACATGTCGGCTCCCGGGCGCGAGCATCTTTGTGTTTTGTAGACAAACGTGTCTTTGGTGCTAAACGTCAAAGTTTCTCAGAACAGAGGTGACTGATAGTTTATTCAGTCTGACTTACAACAATTTAAAGAGTTAATTCTACCGAGAATGAAATACAGTAAAAAGACAGCCTTTATCAAGAGAAGAAGGGAAAAGTCCGATTTATTTGACCAGATAATAAAGCTGCAGGCCTTATTGGTTTTTTGTTTCTGCTACATGATTAAATGTCCAGGCCAAAGTATCAAACATTTCTCAATGTGGTCCTTTGGAGAAACTTTGAGATTGATGTGTTTTTTTTTTCTTCTTTATATACAGGCAGGATTCGTTGTTCTTGCTGAACCTGATGCATTTTCTTCTTTTTCTTCATATGTTTGGCATGATTTCTAATACAGAATGTGTAAAACATCACAATAAGAACTGCCACCGTTGGTTTTCCATATCTGACTAAGCACTAGCTTTGCGTGCCTTCATGTGTACATGTGAAGCAGTTGTGCAGCAAAAACATAATTTCTGCACCTCTACTGCTGAAGACTGTCAGACAGAAGCAGAATTTAATTTTTTGTTTTGTTTCCACAGCAACATATCGTAATTTTTCTTTAATTTTTTTTCCTCCCCAGGTAACATCAGCAGGAACTGCACAGCTGCGGGTTGGTCGGAGGTATTCCCAAACATAAGCAGCGTGTGCGGGCTGGACACGAGCCAGGAGAAGGTACGACCGACGGCCTTTCCCTTCGCTTCCCTTCGCTCTTTCTGTGGTTTTTAATTCCCACCTGAGCTCGGATGGGTAGCGACTGTCACCGTGACAGGAAGCCGTAGCACCGTTCGGACCATTAGTGGCCTCGAATCGACGAAGCCTGCAGGGTTAGCTGTTAATTAACGCCGGGTTAGTGGTAGGAGACCAGATCGTTGAAAGGTCAATACACCCAACGGTACTGTCATGCATGTGAGCAGTGTCTGTGTGTCCGTTGGGTTGTTGCATCGATAAATAAAACCATTTGCTTTTGCCTCGTGTAGCAAATCGCTGTTAAGCTGTTGTCATTTGATGCCATCAGATACTGATTGACAGGAGAGAACTACTCTGACACTGTGAGTCTGTTAGAATCTAGTTAATTATAAGGGACAATCTAGCTTTCTTACAAACTGAGTCTGTATCTCTCTGCAGTTTTCATAAGAATGGTGTTGAATGTTCAAGGGAAGCAATAGTTTCAGACTTATTGTCTGTTAAGGTAACATAAAATATTTACTGTAAACAGAAACTGGAACAACGCCGTGCTTTGGGCATTTCGTTTAGGATTAATTCACCATTTACTCCACTTGACATTCAATGCCCCACTAATTCCGCTAATCTCTGTGCCTTTTCAGATTCATTTTCAAGTAGCCATAGATCACGACATACTAGAATACTTTGGATGTTCTGGGCGAGAGCTCAATGTTGCAAGTCCTGCTTCTCCATGCCACACCGGTAGGATTGAAGCATCAAGAGTAGTCAGGAATAGTCATCACATCTGGATGCTTGGACATTTCCCACTACTGTGAGGAGATCCAGAAGCAGAACTAGAACGCAATTGGAGCCACTGTATAATTTCCCCTCTGGACACCATGGATCCATGAGGTGGAAGAATAGATGGAAAGGGACCCTTTGTTAGATAGGAGAAAATCAATGGTTGAATGGATATGATGCATTGTTTTTACCCTCTTTTCAGTTTTTAGGTTGTAGAAGTGACATCAGCTCATAGAAAATGAAATGCCAACTGGAAATCATCAGGGTCAGAGCAGAATTTGCATTTTTGAAAGAAAGTGACGATGCTTCATGTCTATATAGGCCAGGAGTGTCCAAACTTTTCGGCACGTGGGCCAAAATGGTCTGGTCAAAGGTACTCGAGGGCCGGAAAATTATTAAAAAGGATAGGAAAATAACCCAAAAGTTATGTTGTGGATATTTTTTTTACCTGTTCTACAAAATATTATAATTTTAATTAAACAAAATCATCAGATTTTCAGTAGGAAAGGGGGATGTAAATAATTGTAGATTTGAAGTTAATAAAGGGTTTTGTGCATTTGCTTTATTATTTCAATTCAATTAAATTTTATATTTATAGCACCAATTTATGACACATGTCCTCTCAAGGCTCTTTCCAGAGTCAAATTCCATCAGATTATGCAGATTGGGCAAAAAAGTTTCCTATCTAAGGAATTAAAAGATGGTCATCCAGTGTGTAAATTATTTTGGGCATGATTTTAAAAAATTGCTTATTTTTGGTCTAATGATATGAGATTTGGGTCAGTCTTTCTTTGAAAACACTCGCTGTATTTAACTCATTTTAATAACTGAATTAAAAACAAATTTTCTACAGTTCAGTAAAAGTCATTGGATATACGTTGTCCTATTTAATATGAAATTAAAGAGAATGTAAAAGGTGTGGTTATTAAAAGACGAATGCTTTGAGTTGCACGTAACATTATCAGTTGCAAACCTAAATAAAAACAAAGAGTTTCCATCTTCATCAGCCGCCTGTGCTGGTGGACAACATTTTTTCTGGAAATGCAGTTGGAGGTTCTGCACAAAATCAGTACCGGGGCCACAAATGGCCCCCGGGCTGCACTTTGGGCACGCCTGATTAGGGCCATATAACTCTCTCACACACGTGCAACAGCATAACAACTGTTAGAAACAACAGTAAAAGGGATTCAAATGGAAATAAAAACAGATTAAAGCTGTAATTATCGGCTGTTCTAGTATTCGGGGATTTCCTGTAGCATTCCATCATAAGGGATTTACAGAGCTGTTGTGTTTCTTCTGTACTTAATTAATGCTCTGTAGAATTTATTCACCAGTGTTCATTGTTTCTATTGAAATATTTTTGTTTTACTTTTGTAAACTTCCTCTTCCTCCCACACATTAACAGTATCAGTGTTGTGTAAGACAGTAGTGGTCACCACCATAGACATTATATACGTAGACGCCCCATTGGGCGCAGGTTTGCACGTCAACATCACCGCCATATGGTATGTGGCAGAAAGTAGTGAACGTCTATGTTCCCTGTGTACATATGTTTTAAGTATTCAGATAGAAATATATAGATGGAGCTTATTTATTCTTGTAAAGAAATATATAGAGATTAATTGATAAAGATTGGCAGCCAGATTGGCCTTTGAGCAATGTTTTGAGTGCTGTGAATATAAAGATTTTGAAGTATTCTAAATAAATAGGTGTGTGTTTATATATAAGTATATGTCCAGATTATACATGTATGTGTATATAGATATATAATCAATTGGTTAAATCTAAACATTGTGGTCTTCATTATTTCATAAAACCGTGTGAACCTCATGAGATCTGGTATAGACACAGATTAGCAACAGACTTTTTGGGGGAGTATTAATTAAAGTATTAATTAAATTAATCTTGGAATCAATTCTTTAAATTAATTTAAAGTATTAATATTTAAAGTATTAAAGAGATAAAATTACTAATATCAGAAAAAGTCATAGGAGAATAAAGTACAAAAAAGACAAAAGTGGTAACATTATGAGAAAAACATCATATTATGACAATTAAGGGGGAACATTTCCAGAATAGTCATAGTTTGCAGAACTATCTTAGTCCTGGAGTAATAAGGCCAGGATAGATTCTTATAATTATTGTTATTCCTTACGAGAATAAAGTCAGGAGAATGAGGCCAAGAGGGATACGAAAATAAACTTGTAAATTCTAAAAAATAAAAATGTTATGAATATAAAGTATATTCTGAGATTAAAGTCCCTCTGATACTGTTTAAGTGACTGAGTAACTGCAGATTTGCCACATTGAACACGGCGGACGCTCTGACGCATCCGCAGCATAGGCAGAACCCGCGTCTATGTATATAATGTCTATGGTCACCATGTCCCTGGAAAGTAAAATGTTCAGGTTTACTTCCTGAACCTTTCACCACCATGCAGTAGATGGATTTCAGAAACCAAAAGGGTGGTCGAATTGTTGGTAAAAATGAGTTTTTACAGTCTTTTCATCATGATCACAGTTTTCCAGCGATGTCTCGAACAACTGCAGCACATCCCTGTCGTTTTAAAGTTTTAAAACCACTTCTTTGAATGGAGTTTCTTTTGGAAGTGTTTTCCCCTTTTCATTACTGTCTCTGAACAGGAAGACTTTTACCCCTGTTGGGGTGTTTGCTGCTCTCCTCTGCTTTCACTGCCGTTGTTCCCTTAAGGTCCCATCTAGCTCTGAATGGTTGGCTGTGCTTGTCTAACATCCAGACAGTTTCTCCTCGGTGCCTCTGTTGGTTCTGCTTCCCTGTTGACACTCAGTCGATCAACCAAAAACATCCTAAATAATAACAAGCTTCTGACAGAGAAAAGTGGACCATCTTTGCTGTGAAATCGCTCAGGACAAAGCAACACTTACAGAACGCATTCACACAATTTTTATTTACACCACAGGAAAAAGCTGCATGTTAAAGAATTCAGTAATTGAGTTCCATCCAAAGATGAACGGACATAAAAGAAAGCAAACCAAGAAACTTTGAGGTCAGGATGGATTTTTCTAAATCCCCAAACTCAGTGGGGGAAAGATAGATTGGGTTGAAAATGTGGATACCTCTTATCAGGCCTCCAGATGTTTTCCTGTGACACTAGATTTTATGGATGGATGGATGGATGGATGGATGGGTGGATGGATGGATGGATGGATGGATGGATGGATGAATGGATTAATGGATGGATGGATGGATGGATGGATTGATGGATGGATGGATTAATGGATTAATGGATGGATGGATGGATGGATGGATGGATGAATGGATTAATGGATTAATGGATGGATGGATGGATGGATGAATGGATTAATGGATTAATGGATGGATGGATGGATGGATGGATGAATATTGGATGGAGGGATGGATGGATGAATGGATGGATGGATGGATGGATGGATGGATGGATGGATGGATGGATGGATGGATGGATGGATGGATGGATTCTCTGTCTTGTTCTGGTGTTTTCAGTTTGTAGTCTGCAGGATCTTTGGTTTTTTTAGAGGAATGTCTCCAAACGCCTCATTACTGAAGCGTTTGGAGACATTTGAGTTATTTTCATGTCCATTAAGACATTTCTAGTAACCATTTGAGGTTTAGGAGGCAAATAGATATAAAAAAAAAATGTTTTGTTGCTAACAAAGCCTAAATAAGCGGAGGAAAGGGGAAAAAAAACACCTTTCTGATGAATAAATAATAATGTGCACATGCGTAATCGGCCCTTTTCAACTTTTCTTCACTTTTCCTTTTCATCTTCCAACACGATCACATTAATGAGGCTCCTCAGCTCAAAAAAAGCACAAAAGCTTCATTTCATCAGATCTACAGCCAGAGGCAAGAGGAACATATTTAATATCCTGATAAAACCTTTAAGTAAATGACTCAAAGGAGACCAGAAACAGTAGATGTTTTATTTCATTTTTTTTTTACAGCGAAGCTCACGCTACGCTGTAAAACTTCAGACATGGTTAGAAAAAAATGAAGTGTAAGCCCTAAAGTGGCGACACAGTGGGGCGCCCTGGCACTTTCTTTTCTCCCACTTCTCTGGCTTCTTCCAGCAGCCCTAAATCGTGCTCGTTAGGGTTAATTTGTGACTCTAAATTGGGTTCGGGAGTGAACGCGTGCGGCTGTTGGTTCCCATGCTGGGTGGCATTAGGAGCACGTGGGCAGAAACTGAAAGAAAATCCCCCCTGTTGCAAAAAAAATACCCCAGCTTTAATTTAAAATGTTCTAATGCATTTACAGATTTTCCAAAATGAGGTACCAACATTTATGTTCCAATTAGAGGGTTTGGGACACTTTCACCAGGCAGTGCTGTTTTCTGCTCCTTATGTTTTTTGTTCAGTAAGTGACTCTGGATGTCCTGCGTTAAAAACTCTCATCTCCTGACTGAACAGGATCAATGTGCTGCATGTCATCAGGATGGACGCCTGCTCTGAATAAAAATCTGTCACTGAGGACCCTCGAGGACCAATGGCAGATTATTTCTGTCTTCTTCGTGTGGTTCAGGCTTGCCTCTGTCCCTGCGTTTATCTCCAACTGCCCATTTTCTGTCATGGCACCAAACAAAAATCAAAGAAAAACACTTTTCCAGTGTACTCTACGTGTAATTGTGCCCACTTAACTGGAATATCTGCATACAACTATTTCAATCTGTTTAATAATTTCCTGTTTCCAATGTGTTTTTGTTCTAGGTGATCGCTGGTGTCCAAACTTTTAGAAACTTTACCCAAAATAGCTATGTGGAAAAACTCTCGCAGGTCAACATAGGGAAAATTATTTTTTAGAAATGCAGAGAAATATGATTGTTAATTGTACTATTTTAAGCAGTTCAACAATAAACTACACATGCAATGTCTGATAGTCGGATTTTTGTAGAAAAGGGTCTGTAAATCATTGTAGATCCAAAATATATAACATTAATTATAATACAGGCGTACATTTTCCTATTATTGGGAATATTGACGGTTTTCTACCTTGTTGGTGATTTTATTCCTCTGTACTCCACAACAAGGACGGGATACAAGTCCTTTCTTTCAAAGCATTTACTGTATTCAGTCAAGATTAATAAGTGTTAATGGTTGCTTTGTGCAAGAGTCCCTGGATGTTTGTGGTCCTTATTATTTTTCGTCATCAAAATCAAAGAAGCAATAACGTGGTAAAATGAAAAACAAGAACTTTCTGTTGCACAGAAAGGTTTCCCTCCACTGAAGATTTTAATTTCTCATTGAAAATATTCAATTCAATTCAATTTTATTCATATAGCACCAGTTCATGAAACATGTCATCTCAAGGCACTTTACAAAATCAAATTAAATCAAATCCTCCAGGTTGGTGAGAATGTTTCCTCTCTAAGGAAACCCAGCAGGTTGCATCAAGTCTCTCCAAGCAGCATTCACTCCTCCTGAAAGAGCGTAGAGCCACAGTGGACAGTCGTCTGCATTGTTGATGGCTTTGCAGCAATCCCTCATACTGAGCATGCATGAAGCGACAGTGGAGAGGAAAACTCCCCTTTAACAGGGAGGAGAACCTCCAGCAGAACCAGAACCAGGCTCAGTATGAACGCTCATCTGCCTCGACCCACTGGGGCTTAGAGAAGACAGAGCAGAGACACAGAAAGCACAGAAGCACACATTGACCCAGGAGTACTTTCTATGTTAGATGGTAATAGCGCATGATCTGCCTCCCCTGATGATGTCACAGCTAACAGGACGCCAAATATAACCGAAAACAAAATCAAACAGAGTAAATCTGCATCATCCACTTGTCCAGGTATTATCTATGCACTGCAGTCAGGGGCCGGACAAAATGAGGCGCACTTTGGACGCTCCTGCCTGCAACTGAGCTTTGATGAGCCAGTTGAACCTATTTTGGCTTTATCATTCTAAGAGCAAAAATAAATATATAAATATTGCACCTCTCTACTAAATTAAAGGAAAGAAAACATTGATTTTGTCTCCACTTCGGTCGTTATAGCATGATTAATTGTGAAGATGCACTGCAAAAATGTAACTAAAAATAAGTAACATTTTCTTGAAATGAATATATTTGTCCTGGATTTGAGCAGCTAAATAAGACGAACTGCCAATGGATTGAGTATTTCGTCCCCTAAAATAAGATAAATAGATACTCTGCACTTGAAATAAGATGATGGAGATAAATTGTTCCAATTCTAAGTGCAAACATCTTATTCCATTGGCAGATCATTAAAAAAACAACAACAAATACACTCATTTCCAGACAATTGCAGTTATTTTTAGTTTCGCTTTGTCCTGACAGACTTTTCAGATTATGACCTTATCTGTGTGTCTTCATTCTCACATGTACAATATCTCAGCCGTGAAATCCACCTTCTGCTCCGTTTTTTTTTTTTTTTTTCTGCTCGGTTCTGTTGTGTAACTGCGGCTTCCTCCTGTTCATTTGTTTCGCTCGTTTTGGGTCACAAATGGCACAGCTGAATTGCCCATTGTGCTGCCCCCCCCCCCTCTTTCTCTCTCTCTCTCTCTCTCTCTCTCTCTTTCAGTCTTTTGCTTCATGTCACTGTGTCCTGCTCTCCTCCCAGTTCCAGTTAATTTCAGCTGAAATCACTGAGCTGTATGCAGGCCAGTTCAATAGAGCCAGAACTACTGCTGAAACAGGCAGCAGTTATCCAATAATGTTGCAGTCAGTAATACTTTAAGCTTCTAATGCTGCTTGTTGTTCAAACTATTTCTAGTTGACCCGGCAGGAAGACAGAACGATTAGACGTCTCATAACTCTGACATTATTATCTGACATGAGCCAAAAGAAATGCACAAATCTGATCTGGCTTTTCTGTGCGCTGCAAATCTGAGGCAAAAGTTGAGATAACGTAACATGAAGCAAATGACCTAAATAAATAACATTCTTAAAAAATAAAAATCACCTTTTCCAGTTGGTGAAGTTTAAACTTTCACCTTTTAAATGTATTGTTCTTACTGATGAATTGTTTTCAATAAGATGACTATAATCATTGGAACCCTTATAGTTGATACTTTGTTCAATGCGGTAATTCTTGCAGATTCAGCAGTCTGAACCACACAGAGAGAGGTAAAGAGATTATTCTTCTTTAGACAACCTCTGGATCTACTGTTTAGGAATTTTGCTTAAATGTACTCAAAATGTTGGATTTTAACAGTTTTCAGTGTTAAATGATAAAATTTTGAGATACAGGATGAAATTTATTTAAATGTCTAACAGGGTTGTCAGTATATGTGGGGCATATTGTGAGCCTCTACCTCCATGTGACAATCTTTAGCACGGTCTCTGCTCTGTATTTTATTTTCCTGTATTCTGAATCATTAAATTCAACGTGAAGAAACAAAATATAAAATAAATGCCCAACTCTTGGTGCTGCAAAAAAAACAAAAAACTGTAAAATCTGCGTTAAAGGTATCATTATCATCAAGGCTTTACGCGATCTAACCATACTTTCCTAGCAGGTGGACTACGTATAACACTAAGGTGAATGTGACGGTGAATGTTTTCTGTTTGTCTGCAGCTGGTCTTCTACGTGGTCGTTCAGACGCTGTACACTCTGGGTCACAGTTTGTCTCTGATTGCCCTGACCACAGGGAGCGCCATCCTCTGCCTCTTCCGGTGAGACCAACTACTCCGATAACGTGCTCACAGCAAAAAACGTGGATGCCTTTCTATAATTTATGCATCAATTACACTTGGATTTACCTGTCCATTTGTATTTGTGAATAGTTCTTTTATTTATTTTTTTTATTTTATTTTTTTTCCCCCTAAGTGTCCTGTCTAGCAATGTGGCAATAAGAATTGATGTCTTAATGCCAAATAGAGCTTGAGAGATTTTGCTTTCACAAGTGGAGCAATCAGCTTTCGCCATAATGCTCCGCTTGATTTATGCATGTAAATGGTTTTATTGTGATTCCTGTGGGGAGAATTTCAAATTATGTGGACACTACAATGGGAAAGTAGGAGAGTAAAGGAAGAACAAGAAGAGAAAAGAAAGAAAGAGAAGAGGTGAAAGAAAGGAGAAATAAAGGGAGAGAATGATAAAACGTCCTCTGTCTGCTCCATCACCTGGAAAGAAAGATGTAAAAAGAACAGCACAACCAACAGACACAAAGCAACAGATAAAATAGAGTAACAACTTGATACAATTACTAAATCATGTGTATTATTATTTAAACTGACATGTATAATGTGATACCTGAGAAAAGAAAGTAAAAAAAAAAAGAAATTACAGGCTTTCTGTATAGAAGTGAACCCTTAGTACCTAGAACCCTGCACCTGTGGGTGTTTGTTAGAGTGCAGTAATTTATGTGAAAATTTATCCAGAAGAAAAATGCTCAATAGTGGTTGTGAAGAACCAAAGGAAGTGAATAGTTTTTTTTAAAACTTGATTTGACAGGAGCAATGCAAACAAACACATTTACAAAACAAAGCATGTCACTGAAGTGCTGCATATAAAGTTTATAGCTAATGCTAACATTCAGCTCCTGTCCCTGGTTGGGCTTTTATAGAAAAATAGAATTTACATACTTCACTACTTCAAATTAAAAAATCAAATGTTACGATCGTTAAAAAATTAGCACAGTTTTGGTCTTTTGGTTTTGTCTTTACCCAGTTTTTTAAGCCTGAACATTTTAAAATCAGGTACAGTCTCGATGTCAGATGGTGACGAGTTCCAGACCAGCTTTGGCCGTCTGTCCATAGCTGGTCCTGCAGGATCGTATTTTACTGTCATGGTTTGAGGAGCTTCTGGTGACTCGGATGCTGCTTTGTCTCTCAACAAATTAACTTAGGGGCTCCGGTGCTAAATGATTAATGCACTTGTGAATCAGTGAGTGTTGCTACACTGTGGCAAGTAGACAATTAGACCCAAATACAGCCCAGGGCTGATTAAACGTTATTAACTATGTTTCTTTGCGCTCCTTTGTCATGAGACTGAGAGAAATCACAGAACGAAAATCAGTTTTTATTACCATCTTAAATAAAGGATCGACTGGAAATTGTGTAGTATTGCACTAAAAAGACCCTTTTTGAAGAGAGGCAGGGGCAAGACGGATTTGCATCAATTATCGACTGAGGATTCAAAAGTTCAGCAGATGTGAGGGAGTGCATTTTATTTGCACATTTCATAAAAAGTTAAATGTGCTAATATGTCCAAAAGGGAAATAAATCACAATATGAGTGAACTGCAGCAAATAATAAGTCTGCAGAGAGGATCATCGGGGCTGACCCGCTCTCACCATCCAGATCTGTTACAGGTCTAGTCAAGCTCATTTCAGCAGAAAGGTAGATCACAGTGCTTTACGTCATGAAAACATAAAAAAGACATCATAAACACATCAAAATGACCACTGGTTGTGAGACGGATAACAAACATTAAATTATATCAGGTGAAAACATCAAATCAGATTAAATTTGTTGTTCAGGGTTCCTGTTATTATGGCTGAAGGCAGCTCTAAGCTCTAAAACCTGTTTTCAGTCTGGATTTAAAGGAACTTGGTGTTTCTGCTGATTTGCAGTTTTCTAGAAGTTTGTTCCAGATAAGTGGAGCATAGAAGCTGAATGCTGCTTCTCCATGTTTGGTTCTGGTTCTGCAGATTAGATGAGAACCAGAAGATCTGAGTGGTCTGGAGGGTTGATACAGCAGCAACAGGTCTTTAATGTATTTAGGTGCTAAGCTGTTTATTGATTTATAGACTAACAGAAGTATTTTAAAGTCTATTCTCTGAGCTACAGGGAGCCATGGAAGGACTTCAGAACCGGGTCCATGTTCTCTATCTTCCTGGTTTTAGTGAGAACACCAGCAGCAGCATTCTGGATCAGCTGCAGCTGTCTGATTGGCGGGTTCAGTGGGGTCAGGAACAGGGCCACTAATGTCTCTGCAGAGCCCACACATCCTGGACACAAAGGGTTTAGACTTTTACCTTCAGGTGGCGAGCGCCATTTACGATAAACAGCCGCCAAAGAGGCAGGCTTTTACCCCTGGCTTAACAATCAGAGTACCCAAAATCAATACCGTGCTTTCTTGCACTAATCCAACCACCTTTTGTAATATCTACACACATTTACAAAAAAATAATAATGCATTTTGCTTTTTTTTTGTATTTATTCCTAAAATGTCTTCTTTGAGGGCAAAGTGGAACTGACGTCAGAGTGACTGTTTGTGCCACAAACTTGGTGATTAAAGCTGATTCTGATTCCAGCGGTGAAGTGGAAGATACAAACACGGAGAGGAAATGGGGGAGGCAGGCAGATGAAATAAAAAAACAGGTTTTACCACAAATTAGGAGAATCAGAAATCTACAAAAATCACAGTCCAGCTGGACAACCTGATCAAGAGCTGAGCAACTGAGACAGATTCGTGCTGGAGAGGTGATAACAGACCGAGGAGCAGGTGCTTGATCTGAAAGCGAGTGCATCTGTGAGGGGAAGAACGTAGCTGCAGACAAACGTGTTAAATGAAAGAAACATGATTGACACAATATTCAGGAAACAAGGGAATCAACGGCACAGAAACCAGACAAGTAATACGAATCAGAAACAGAACACAACCCAACATGAGAATTAGTCAGAATTCGAACCACAGGGCGAGCCAGGCTTGAAACCGGTTTTCTTTTTTTGGTAATATAATAACAAATTAGTTTAACTTTCCTAAGAAGCATTTCCTTTTAATTCATTACATAAACACAAACAAGGATAGAAGCACAAAACTTTAATACAGACCATTCAGAACAATGCTAACCCAAATTTATCCCTAAAAAAGGGAAAAATATAGTTTTTGTAAAATAATATTTCTTACATTAGTGATTCAGAAATGTCCTTCACTGCAACACAGACATAGAGATATCCCTTATTATTTCTCAGTGGGGAAATTCAGGATATGTGGGTCATACATTTCAATTAGTTCTGAGGTTATACCCTTTAACCCACTGCTGTCAAAGACGTTCAGATGATGTTTGTAGCATTAAAAGTTCCAGTAATCTCTTTAAACCATAGTATTTCATTTATAGCCTTACTAGTTCAAAAAGGGGCCCTGATGATACTCTGCTGAAACAACGAGTCAATGGTTTATTTATCCATAAATTAGCACTGAAAGCGAGACTTAAGGATCCACTTTATTGTCTGGAAACCATCTCAATGGCCGTTGGTAATTTTTATGCTCTGATTCATATCATTTCTAGGACATCCAGTTGACTAAAGATACCCTTGGTCCAATTACCCTGTCTTCCACACTAAAACCTCAGTTTTGACCTAAAGGCTTCGATTTTCACACAAGCCACAGATCTAGAATTTTTAGATTTGTTTATTGAGACAAGAATAGTATTAAACTTGATTTGATGGTTTTAGCATGAATTTAATCAAATATTTCAATTTGTTTAAAGCTTGATTTTAAGATTGAAAGGAATTCACACATTTAGTTTTTAATAGTGCAGATAATAGACCTGATTGTTTTATTTTTTTGACCCCCAGATTTGACGATTTCTGTATTAAAATGATTTATTGTTGATGGTCTTAACAAAGATAGGCCCCTAATCCAATTGCACTAATGCCCCTTACATTTTTTGGCCAATTTAGTAAAACCTAAATATTAGGAATGGAACATGATTACAGTGTTTTCTGTCAACTACTGACTTTGTTACTAAAACTGTAATTTTGATGTTGCTCTGTTCTTCATACTTTGATTTTAAATCCCCAGATTGCACAGAAAGCTGGCACTCTATTTAATCAAGTAATCTTACACCCTGCCAAGCATCTCTGCAAGTTATAAATCATGATCCCTGAATAAGTAGGGAACCTTTGTAATAATCTCCCTCAGGATTTAGTTTGATTTTTGCCACTTTCCTTTTTTTCAAGGTTTCTGTTCAAAGAAATTTATACGGTTTTGCTCCACTTACTGTATTCCGTTCATTTTGGTCAACAGCTTGGAGGAAGATTTTCCTTTAAAAATCAGTGTTTGTCAAAAACTGAAGCCATGTTTTATAGTATAAAGGTTTCATTTCAAGCTCAAAGTTGAGTCTTTGGCAATTTATTTGTCAGCAGAGCCCGATTAGAAGCTCTCAGTTAGTTTAATTGGATTTTAAACAACCAAGCACTGATCACAGTTGGATTTCACCGCTTTCTCAGTGGTCCAAGTTGAAAGTGATTATGAAACATTTACATTTTCTTCAACCTTAAAGGTGCATTGTGCAAGTTCAAACTTAAAGGTCTATAGCCACATTATATGCTTATAGAAAAAGACCAAAAAAATTATTTTATCATGATAAAATAAGGTTATATACTCCAAGCCTCCATCCTGATAATGCTTTGATGGCCCTTTTTGTGTATAAATAGCCCCAGCGCCGGGTGCAATGAGCAGATATAAACAGATGTGGCGCCATCTAGTGACAGTATTGCAGAACTATTATAGTGTCGGTTTGCTTAATTAATAAATGAAAATTAAATAATGCCGGACTGAGCTTGACCCTCTGAAATGTGAAGACCAACCGTTATTAGTTAAGTAACAGCAACTTTACCAGCCTCATATCAGAACATTTACTCACATCTGTCACATCTAAGCCATGGCAGCTTTAGCGTCCGCTTCAGTGAACACCAACGTCCATCCTGCTGCGCAGTGCATAATCAGTTAAAATCTCACAGACAGCTGCTGCTGCCTCGTTCTGGCTGCAAACCCCGCCATGAAGCTTAGACCTGCCTGCAGGTTTGCAACGGCCATGTCCTGGCTGCAAAGACAGCGGAAGTGGAAAGTCAATCACGGCTCCCTCACATCACTGGAGAACAAATGCTGCTTTCACGGTGAAGTCACCAAAAATAAAGTCATTTGGAAAATTAATATATCTATGGAGCAGGGGTCTGAAAAGAAACTGGTAGCAGCGCTGGGCCAGGCCGTCATCAGGAGAACCAGGAAGGGTGGCCCTGGTGGTTAGTATGCCCCTTCTGTTATCGACCAACTAAAAGTGTAGCTATGTTTTCCCCCTGCTCACCTTCCACCGTGCTCCCTTCTCAAGACTCACATCTGCTTGGTACTCTGCTGTCTCATTCCTCTCTGGTGGATCTCCACCTCAGCCCTAGTACGCTCACGATCAATTATTCCCTGCGATATCATCTCCATCAAGTCTCTAACTGTAAATTCCTCTTTAGAGATTCAGGCCCAAGTTCCCATTTCCAGATTCCTGACGATTTAAACTATTTTCTCAATAAACCTTTTAAACTGTGCTGGTCTTGTGAGTTTGTTCTGCATGTGGGAGAAATATTTGGCAAAAACTGTGACAATTTCTAACTTACTTTCTTATTTCATAAGACATTACACCTCTGAAAGAAATGTAAGCAAAAAATCTGTGAAATCCCAACGATTGTGTTTTTCTCTTGTGTTTTTCTCTTGTGTTTTTTCAACGTCATCAAAAAACTCCTGGAACTTGCTCAACGCACCTAGCTTTAATTTGATTAATTTGTTGTTTTGTGAAGTCTTTGTGAGAACAGATTCATAGATCATATATTTTAAACCATTGTTAATGTTTTCAAATAATTCAAAGATCTTCAGACAAATTATAAAGTCTCTCTAGATCGATGAGATATTACGTAAGAAGCGTCAGTGTTACTATCACCAGTAAACTGTTGAATGAGTAATTAATAAATGATAACACTAATCCTCCTCTCCATCATCTGTATTTCGTGGCCATGCAACATTTGCACAGGAGGCTCCACTGCACCAGGAACTACATCCATCTCAACCTCTTCATCTCCTTCATCCTGAGAGCGGTGGCGGTGCTGGTCAAAGATGCCATCCTCTTCAACCGCAGCTCACAGTGCTCCAGCCAGCCCTCTCTGGTGAGCTCACAACTCCTCCACCTCTGCAGCCACAAACAGCACGATTCTGTGTTATTTCACAGGGACAAATGCAATAAATTATTAAAAAAAAGAGTCATGATTGTTTATGAAAGGACTTTAAATTTGGAACAGGAGTAAGGTTAAAACAAAATCAGTAATTATCGCTGTATTCATAATTGTACCAATGGGTGAAACGGTACATGTGTGCCGAACCGTCCTGGTACAAAAGTCACACGGGGGAACATGCTGTTAAATGAAGAGAAGTTGGGGGGACAACATTGTTGAAGGTGATCACCCCTTTTATTCAGGAAGAGGAAGTATGAGGTATTTGTTATTGCTGTTTGTTAAGCGGCATAAAAAGAATTAACACCTGAATATGCTTTTCAATACTCTCCACGCCAAAGCAGTGTGAAAACTGATGGCAGCAAATGTCACACGTGGAAATTGAAGGTTAACCAGCCTCTATAGCCGGATTGATGAGTAATGATTGATGCCAGTAGTGGAGCGGTGATGGACTGTATGGAGAGCCCAGTGGTCACATCTTAGATTAGTTATGGCAAGTTGCTTATGTATATAATCCATCAGATACCAGATGGTTTGCTATATTATTTAACAAAACCTCATTTATTAATAACTAATCTACAGTCCTATTCAATAGATTTGAATATTATTAAAATGCGTCTTTATTTCAGTAACTCCGTTCACTAACTGAAACACGTTATACAGACTGTTATTGTTTCACCGTGCCGCGTCTAAGGTGAAACACCCTCGGTGGACCCAGTTCTTTTTACCCAGTCAGGCGACCCCCACTTACTTATTACCTTGAATGTAGGACGCATAAACAGACAAGTATACTTTTAGTTATATTTTATCTACGTAAAGACAGAGAAACAGTTACAGTCACACCAGCGCTGATGGGCCCCTGATCGGCAGGAAGGCCCGATTTCTCATCACACAAACATTATATAGGGATCTAGGTACACACCCTTACAAGGGCTGTACACATCCAAACTGTGACATCAGCAGAGAAGCTGTGTCACCTCCGGGTTGGTATCTGATAGATATGTGCCAATCTTTTGGGTCAGTGCCATCTAAGTGTGCCATGCAGTTCTTGGATAAACAGCTCATTCCACTTGACCTTGTTGATATCCTAACAAGACTAAATGACGTAGCCATCTGAAGCATTCCTCTCTTATATTCTCCTGACTGCTTCCACTTTGGTGATATTAAGAAACTTGTAACTGTAGCTGTTGATAAACAGACAACTAGAAATAGTGTTTTTTTTATTCTGAGTAAACAATCTATACAAAACCCTTTCTCTTTGTTAATTCAAGACTTTAGACTTAAACTTTCGCTCCTACCTAACTAGCAGGAGTTTTTGTGTAACAAATTGACAACTTAATGTCTTCCACTGCTCCTTTTTCCTCATGGGGTCCCTCAGGTCCTTCTTTTATTTGCTCCCCCTCGGCTCTGTTTTTAGGAAATATGGCGTTTCATTTCACTGTTATGCTCGATGATTGCCAGATCTGTTACACCTTGGCACAAGTCAACACTGTTAAGCAACTCACACACTGCCTTGAGGACATTAAAGCACGGCTTTCTCTGAACATCCTTAGTTTAAATGAGAACAAGACAGAAGTTATGTGGTTTGGACCGAGTTGTTCCCCAAACGTACAACTTTGGCTCACTGTAATCTTATCTCAGGGACTTTGTCACCAATCTGAGGGTAAAGCTTTAAATTTGAGAAACAGATCAGCAGTGCTGTTCAGAAAAGTTTTTATCAACTTCGTCTAATAGAGAAGGTGAAATCAATCTTAGCGAGACCTGACTTGGAGTTCGTCTTGACTACCGTAATGCTTTATAGAGGCATTAGCTGGACCTCTCTGGCCCGTCTGCAGCTTGTGCAGAACTCTGCTGCTCGTTTGTTAACTCAGACATGAACGTATTACTCCCATCCTCACATCCTTTCACTGGCTCTCTGTACGTTACAGAATTAATTTTAAGCTTTTGTTATTTGTTTTTAAATGTTCGAACAACCTTGCTGCACCATATTTGTGGGAGCTGATTCAGCCTTACTGCCCACTGTGATCCCTTAGATCAGCTGATCAGCTGCTGCTGACGGTCCCTAAAACTAGGCTGAAGCTCAGAGGTGACAGAGCATTTGAGTTATGGGATAATTTACCATTAAATATCAGACAGGTCTCCTCTTTTCCTGTGTTTAAATCTCTTTTAAAACACATTTTTATTTCCTGGCTTTTAATACACTTGATCTCGTTGTGTATGGCATTTTAAAATACTCTTGCCGTGAAACTGGTCTTTTGCTTTTGATCTTGTGTGTGTGTGTGTGTGTTTGTATGTTTTGCATGATTGATACTTGTTTTTTTTAACCTTTTTCTTGTTTTAATGTGAAGTACTTTGGTCACCAATGCAGTTTTTAAAACGTGTTATAGAAATAAAGCTGACTCAGTGACTTAAACTAGTTTAGCATGATGACTATTTGTCATGGCACAGTGAAGACTTCTAAACATGTTTGAAAAATTTGTAATTTTTATTTTAAGTCCTGCTCCCTCATCAGGGTGGTTTATTTTTCCTTTTCCTGTTTCTGTGACAATACAAACCCAACATATAATGTATGCATTTGTTTATTTTTGCTGTTATCTGTCCAAGCTAAGGCCTGCAGATCAAGCACATATCCAGCATCTACAGTAAACTGCTTCTAAAATATTTATAAATATTGATTTATCATAGCTTCTGGGCTCCCCTTTATCCTAGTGAGAACAGAGTGCGCCAGCTCCCATTCATGGCATTGATGTTTGTATTTCCCAAAAGATATAAGTGACAGAATACTTGAAAATGAAAATCAGGAGCTCAATAATCTGGCACCAAACCCTGATGTTATTAAAAACTAATGAAAATTGTTGCCCACAAGGCTGAGATTGTCTACCGAACAGATACAATCAAAGATGCTTTCAAAATATTCAGTTGTATTAATATCCACCATTCAGATTCACTGCTGAAAGGTGGAAACATTGAATAAATGTTAATACAGTTAATTATGTTCTCCTCAAGTCTAAATAATCCAATGCAAATTTGAAAGGAATGTCAGCAATCATCACCACAGTTTATCATACTTTCTGTAAAAACATACTGTAGACCTGTATGTTTTTTATGTTTATTCGTAAATGTAGCTTATCGCTGGGTACATTGTAAAATAAAACCTACTCTTGCCGTGAACTTGCTGGTCTTAGACTTAGAGACTTAGACTTAGACAACTTTATTTGTCATTCGGTATGCACAAAGTGCGTACAGAACGAAATTTCGTTTCGTACAGCTTTTGTAAATCGCAGTAGAAGTTAAATTACAGTTTTAGGTGCGGCAGAGATTTAGATGTAAACAGTATATTTTAAATATACAGTATACAAACAGTTGAAATGTAACAAAAAAGAGATATTATGTATGTACTGATTGGATTGTGCAAGGGCATTTGTGCATGAATGCATTTGTTTGTGCAATTTTACTAGGAGTCCAATAGCATTTTTAATGCTATATGAGCTGCAGTGATGCAAAAATTTGCAAAAAATGCAAATGTGTGAATATATGAGCTACAATGATGCTAAAATGTGCAAAAAATGCAAATGTTGTGCAGAGTTTGTGGGTTGTAGTTTGGTTTCTGCTAAGAGCCAAAAAAAAAAAAACAGGTTTAAATGCTACAGGGACAAAAATCAGGAGGTTGCGTGTTGTTTGTTTGGGTGCTGCTTTCTGAAGCCCCTGTGCTGGGCCCTCAGTGGCACTGGATGAAAAGTGAGGGGTCCAGCATGAATGCACAATTACTTCAACCCGGGTCAATAACTGCTGCCTTGACCCAGGAAAAAGGGTCACATGCAGATGGGAGGAGAACTGGTGGCCGTTGGGGAACAAACCCGTGAAGGTTTTACTCAATTATTTTATTTCTGGGTCAGCCCAGAGGATTTGTAGGCAGCGTTTTTCCCCCCTTGAAAGCTTTGTTATGAACATTTAAGAAAGGACAAAAGTTTTATTTGTCAATGCAATTGTAATTCCAAAAAAAAAATGTCTCCTGCATTTAATCCATCCCTTCGGGAGCAACGGGAAGCTTTTACAGCACAAATTGGAGCAAATTGGAGCTCAGGGACCCATTGTGGCAGTCTGTGGGGTTCAAATGCACTGATTTAACCATTAGGCCACCACACCCTTGTTTCTGCCTTTTTCTGCTGCTAAATGGAGGTGTAAAATTTTCAAAATCTTTGGGACTCCAGCAGTTATTATTATGGCCCTAAAAAAAGGGATGGATTTAAGGTTAACTGTCCATCAGGACAAAAAGCAGCCAGAGCTACAGTGACATGGTTTAAATTAAAGGATTCTTGTGTTTTAGAATGGTGTTGTCAAAGTCCAGAAATAAATCCCATTGATAATCTTTTGGGTAAACTTAGAAATTGTGGTTTACATATGCACTTTATCCAGTCTACCTGAGATTACCTATTTTATACCTATTCAACATTTTGAACCCCTGGGTTTTGCAAAGGGTATAAATATGTCGGAGGGACTGTATTAATGTATGTATTAGACTTTTTTTAGCAATTTGTCACAAATTGGAGCCTAGATGTAAATGTTTGTCAAAGTAGTCGTCTTTAATTTGCAGGTCTTGTGTGTCCTTTAGGTGGGGTGTAAGGCCAGCTTGGTGTTTTTCCAGTATTTCATCATGGCCAACTTCTTCTGGCTGCTGGTGGAGGGTCTCTACCTTCACACGCTGCTGGTTGTCATCTTCTCCGAAAACCAACACTTCATCATTTATATGTTTATCGGCTGGGGTAGGTAACATTTTAGAGCTCAAAGGCAAAACAAAAGAGTGCATTTAGTTTTATGTATTTTACTGAATCCGTAGAGAAATGCAGTTTTAAACTGCAAAGAAATAAAGCCAGATGTATGAATACGCAGTTTTAAAGCAACACATAAATGTTTTCTGACAATAAATTAGACCAAACCTATCCTGTTTCAGATTAGCTATGAGAATTATTTCAGTTTGCTGAATGCCAGATTTTAGACACCTTTCCTTTGGATTTCCACCACAAGCTTCTCCCAATAGTTTACAGGAATTTCGATCTGTTGCTTCAGTCAGATCCGGTAACTGGGTGTGTTGTCCCCTTACTCACACACACACACCTTTTCAGTTCAGCCCAGAAATGTCCTGTATGAACAAATTCAGGGATTTGTGATGCTCACTGCAAAACAGAACTCTGTATTGATCTTAATCCACCTTGGTGAATGGTAAATTATGTCCAAGGACCCCCAAAGCGCTTCACCCTACATTCAGTCGCTCACCCATTCACACGCTGACAGTGAGCTGTATACAGCTGCTCTGGGGCAGACTGACAGAAGCGAGGCTGCCAGACAATCTGCCCCAACAGGCCCTACGACCAATGGCAGCAGACAAAATCAGGTGAAGTGTCAAAAGAAACAAGGGTTCAAACCGGCAACCCAAAAGGTTCTTCTCACAATGACATCTAATTCACAGCGTAAATCAGTCCGTCCTGCCGCAGAACACCGGCACAAACAACATTCCCAATTCTCTCCCCGAGTTCATCGTTACGATTGGTGTTCCTAGCTTTGCAAGTCTCCCCCTTTTTCTTGCCCACGTCAACGGACATTATGTGCTATACGCTTCTGTTTTAGTTTCATCAGAGAACAGGCCGTCTGGTTGTGTTTTTTTGAATGAACTGAATCTTTCTCATGTTTGTTTTAAAGCCATGACTCCATCCTTAAAGAGTGACCATTCAGCTCATCTCAGTTCAGGACTTGTTTCACTGCAGATGATGACTCTCTCATCAGCTTCAGCCAGCGTCTCGATATCTTTTGCTTTCGTCCTAAGGATAAAACATGCTGTCTCTCACTACACATCCACACACTGTGTGTGGGTGTGTAGTGAGAAACAGCAGTTAGCGCTCCATAAAAGACTGTTAATAGCTGTGCTTCTTTCTTCTTGCCTTATTCATCTTACTATGATGTAGTCTTGATATCATCGGCTCCCGTTGGTCAACAGCTTTTTAACATTAACGAGAGATGCCAGCCGACAAAACTTTATTGAACAGTTCTAGAAACAAGAGCATTCACCATTACTATCATACGCAGTGTTCTGCTAATAGCGATATAAACAGCCACCCCGGAAAAACAAAAAGCAAAATTGAGCTTCAAGACCTGCAGTGTGAACATAGCCCATGTTTCCTTAAAATTATTTAAATGGATGAACACGGCACCTTCAGACATCTGGCCCTTCTGGTCCACAATGTTCTTCCTGATATCACTGCTACATTCTTTTGAACTTCCCATTATGCAATAAAGTACATTTACAGTGTGCAATTAACACAAATATTTTCAATTGACCAATCAGAGGATGAACAGCCAGGACATAATAACAGGTGTTTAGAAGCATGGTAATCCCAGTGTATGTAAACATGTGACTTTGAACAAAGTAATAAAAATGATCTCACCATTCTGGCATTCAAATAAAATAGAAGACATATTCTGCCCAGAGGTCCTCTGCACCATCAAACTGAAAGTGCTGCTATAAAGCACACGGCGACTGTAAATCCACCATCTCCATCCATCTGAAAGATTCCTTAGTAAATGCATGGCATTACCTCTGTGGCTTTGACACAGAACTCAGCCTCAGCTCAAATGGAAAATGGGTCACGAACAAGCCGCACCATAACAGCCCTGTTAAAGTTCTGGAAACACTCATTAAAGTTGTCATTCAGCGTTGTCGTGAAATCTGTCATTGCATTTATAAATGGTGCAGTCAGGGATGAGCAACTGAAATGCAGAGAGGGGCGGGAAGAGCAACATTTTATCAGACATGATAGCTGTTTTCAAAATAGGCAGTTTTGCCCCTAAAAGCACAAAGTCTCCACCGAATAGGCTGCAGACTTTTAACTCCTGCACTTCCAGGTTCAGTGGGTTCATATGCCCCCAAAAAAGTCACTCAGAAAATTAACTTTTGCCGGTGAAAAAAAGGTTACTACTGATCTCTTGGTGTTTATTTTTTGGCCTTTGCTGAGCCATCTGGCATCATTATGAAGCAGCAGGTCTGTGTGCTCTGCCTCAGCAAGCTGCTTACGGAACAGCCGGTGCTGTAAGCTGGAAGTTCAGCGAACAAAATCAACACACTCCTAACGCTCCGCATTATGTTTTTTTTAAGTTGACCGCTGCGCGTTTGCACACAGCAAGGACTGATGGATGATGCAATGTAGAAAAACGACATGTGTGGAGCTATGGCCAAACGACTAGACCGCGCACCCTGCTGATCACAGCTGGCAGGGAGTCAGCAACCAGCAGATAAACCTTTTGTGATTTAATATTATGTTGGACAAAAATAAGGCACAACGTTATTTGTGTCATTTTAAGAGAATTAATCTATGAAGGTCTTCCCAAAAACAAATAGCTTGAAGCGGTAGCTGCAAAGCTGGACGGTGTCGGTGCAATCTGTCAATGCATCCATAGCGATAGACTCAGCGTCTGCTTTTCACAGTTCTTCAAACGGCTTTTATGAAACATTGTTTGCAAGTTACTGAACTCTGCAAGGCTGAAATATCCGAAAAATACTCTTTGTTGGATGAAATTCTGCTCTCCTTAATGTTTTTTGGTCAACAACAACTTTAAGGACATCAAGCTGCATTATCTCCCCTTTAGTGGAATGAAAGGTTGCTTCTTCGACTTTAATGTCTGAGCTACTCTTAGGGATGCAATGATTGCTTTCTCCTGTTCCGTAAAACAACTTTAGACTGCTGAGAAAATTCCAGTAACTGCAACGGCGCACAACGCATCACTGGCGGCAGAATTAACAAGTACTTTTCTGTCCATTTACTCCTAAACTGTCGGTTTTCACCATCGTTTGTGATCATTTTCACCATCGCTAAGCCTGCAGTGCCGCCGCCTCACTGCCTATGCACAGATCAGTCAGGAGCAAATCATTACGCACGTTGAAGCCATGGTTTCCCAGAAATCAAAGCTGATTTGTGTATTTATTTAAATAAAACCACAGTTTCACAAGCTATTCTGAGTTTCTACCAGTTTACTGAGGGGAGCCACAGCGAGATTTAAAAGCGCCTCTTCCACAGCATCAAAACAAATTAAAAAAACAGACTTTAAAAAGCTAGTGGGAACTAATTGCTACGTTAATGAATATACTCTTTCTTTCTCATTTCGTGCATCATAAAGTGTACAAGACAACTAAAGTTGAGACTGGCTGACAAAGCAGGAAGCAACAGACTTTTCTCAGCAGGCATGTTGGAAATCAAACAAAAACTACTAAGAAAATATATCTCCACAAAATTCTGGCAAAACCTTCCAAATTTTTGAGAAAACAAGACTAATACAGTTCACCTTCCAGGGTTTAGGTTTAGCAAAAGAGGATGCTTCCAGTGTTTCCTACAGTTTCAGTCTGAAGATAAAATTTAGTTTGCAGAGCATGTTTTCTCACCCAGAAACGCTGCTTGTGGTCACAAGTACCAGGATTCTTTCCCAACGGTAAATCCTTTGTCATTTTCACAGTTCTTCTCAGTGGTTTGACCTAAATCTCTTTTATCCAGGAATCCCTACTCTGTTCGTATCTGTGTGGGTAATGACCAGGATTTACCTGGAAGACACGGGGTAAGTTCCCTCGTGTTAACTTCATCGCATACAGCTCACTCCACAATTATTGCCACTACTGTTAAACACGTGTGAGAAGGATTAAAGCCTTTTTTTTTTTTTTTTTTTTTTTTAATTGGCATATAACAATCGCATGTTGAAAGATGTAAATTACCGCTTTTAATTTGACTTTTTTTATTCTGTGGGGAAAGAAATAATCTCTTAGCACCGTGTTTTGATGGGATAGTTCTTCGTCTCTGAACCATTTCTGGGAGGATTTGGCCATAAGTTCTGGATGACTATCCTGTGGAACGACCCAATTAGGAAGTATTTTAAAGAGTTCACAGTGTCAGGCACTTTACCTGTGTCCCCTGGGCTTTGAAGGAGAAATAGGCCCACAGCATCACAGATCCTTCACCATACTCACTTACAGCAGCGATGAGGAATTTTTGTATATATTCATCTCTCTATTCTTCATATTACGGTACCATTTTGCACATTTCATATGGTTACTTTTATGATAGAAGGACAGAAAATGTATTCTTCTAGATTGCATCTGATTCTCTTGGAGACTTAGTCACCTTTGGGTTAAATATTGTTCTGAGTCTAGATTTGGACAAGTTTAGGCTTGTACCAATTTTCTTGTTGTCATTTCATTTCTTCCAAGTATCTACAGCCTTACATGAAGGCTATGTTCTCCTGTCTATCCCCTTTTGGGCCCCTGTGTCACATCATATTTACACCACGAGAAAAAAGAAGCCCTGAAATATTACAGACAGAATTTACACATCGTCAGCAGAAATCTAACAAAAGACACCGCCACATCAAGATGACAGAGGAAAAGGACGAGGATTTTAGGTGTTGTTTAAGAGCCAAAAATATTTTTTTAAAGAACTATAAGGATTTTGAATTTGTCTCTTAATGAACAAAGAGTCACCGATGCAGCAGTGGATCCGAGAGACTGAGTCAACTACCTGTTCTAACATCAGTTTTACATTCAACAAACCATCATGTTCCCTGGTTTTATTGTTCTTTACTTTTCTGTGGCTGTGTCATGCTTGGAAGATGCATTTTTCCATAAATGTTCCTTACTCTGCCCCTACAGGTGCTGGGAAAGGAATGACAACCCCATTCCCAACTGGGTGATCAACGGACCAATTGTATTCTCCATTTTGGTAAGATGATGTTTATGGCCACTTAGTTTCAATAACGGGCAGATTTGTGAGGCTAGGCATAATAATTAATATTTTATAGGCTGAAATCAACTTTTTGAAGGTGTCATAACGTTTCTTTTACTGTTAATTTGGTCTTAAATCAGAATACATATAATATCACACATCCTTCCTTTTGTGGATGATTTACATAGTTTAAGTATAGTGGAAAAAAACACATTCCATGTTCTGCTATCTATAAATTTTAAAGAATGGCATTGTTTGTCCCGTCTTTGGGGGCTTTGATGAGCCTAAATAAACGGTTAGAGCCCCGTATTCAGTAGTAAACGTGGTATAAAGTGTGAGCAATCCCCGTCTCTGGGCATTAAAGTCGCTGGACCACCTGCTGGATTTATTCCCGCTATCCTGCCGACCGACATCCCACGGTCAGCTCTCCCAACCTTTAACAATCTCTGCAGGGAGAAATTGCTCTCAGTAAGGAACCCATGCAGTCATTAAACTTGGGTATAATAGAACTATGTGGATTAGAATATTGTTGTAATCATATTAAGCTTAAAACTAAATCACTAGAAACAGCTATGTAATAGTGTTCTGCCTTCTAATCTGCTAACGCGGGCAGATTAGATATTAAACCCATAATGTGTTTTTCACCAAGGATCTGTAAGGTTCTACTGATTTATTTTAATTTTAAACCCAAATGTTTGTTGCTGTGTACAGCTGATTACCGCCTATTTAAAACAAAGGATAAAACAGTATTTTGAAAGGTCTCAAAATCATATTTATGATACTGAAAAACCTGGAAAAAAATATTCTATTTAAGGAGATTAGGTGCTGAATTTGACATATTTTGCAATCTGTGTGTATATTTGCTTGGCAAAAACAAAGCTGCAACCCAAACATCTCTGGTACATTTCATGCAAACCATCATAAAACCTGCAGCAGTAAAGAGGAAATCTGAGCTCATTCCAGGATTCAGTAGGTTGCAAAAAAATCTTTAGCAGGAATAACTCACTAGTCGTTCTCTGTCTCACGTGACTGATCTGTCACATAATTGTTCCGCTCCTCTTTGCAACGTTCCTTAAGCTCTTTGAGATTTGTAGATATTTATTTTTACTTAGGCCAGGCTCTTTAGACGAGACGTTTCTATTTTCTGGTAGTTGTGTTGTTGTTGTTGTTTACGAGGCCGTTGCCCTGATTGTGTCGATGACCCGGTTTTTGGCCAGGCTGCAGCTCTCAGGTGCATGGATTTAAAATTTGACTCCAGACTACTTTGACAAAGTTATTGCCTTTACTCAAAGATGTAAAGTTGAGCAGATGACTTGGCTGCAAAACAGGCCCCACAGTGTTTGTGTTGCTATGCTGTTCTCTTTTTCTTCAGACATTTAGGAAAGAAGAAGAATGGTGCATGCTGGCTAAACAGCTCTATATTAGTTTCTTCTTGTTCAAGGAGTCTTGTGGTTCACAGAGATGCGGGACGGCAGACCTGAGCCATGCTGTCGCATTTATTCTAGAGGGAAAAGTCTTTCTCCTTGAACCCTTTCAAACAAGCCAACCTTGTTAATCCACTTTACTGTGAAACACATTAAACTGTGGATCGAAGACTCTGAGACAGAGCTTTTGTTTTTTTTTAATACTACCTGAGTTTGTTGGGGCGTCCACTCCTGAGAAGATTGGCAGCAATCTCACATGTCCTCTACTCGTGAATAACCTTTGTCTCTCTAGAATGACAGAATGTAATTAGTTTGGAAATGGCTCCATGATTGATGGGTCGGCAACAGTTGCTTCACAGAGGTCAATGCCGACATCCATCTTTGCTTGGCCTTGGTTAGACACACGCCTGTATTCTCTAGCCACCAGACTGTTTCTATAGAGGCGTTCACACAGGGCCGCCACCAGGCAGTGACACTTTCCGTTTTAAATCCCGTGGCAGCTATAGTTGCAACTTATTCCCATAACCTTACCGCTCCCAAAACCTTTTTTACTGGTTACAGTTTGGAGCCTCATTTTGAACGTCATACATTCAGAGACGCTGTGTTTACGTCTTTGGCACTCTTCTTCTTCTTCTTGCAGGTCAACTTCGTCCAGTTCATCAACATCATTCGGATCTTGCTTCAGAAGCTGCGATGTCCTGACATAGGCGGCAATGACCAATCACAGTACAGGTACCTGACAGTAGATCGAGATTGGAAACTCTTTAAACTGCAGGGGAAACCACAGAGATTCTGCTATCCAAAACCTGCTTTTTTTGTCAGTAAATTGTTAATAAAAGCTGACAGTATGTGTCAACATTTGTGTGTCTACACCAACCTCAGTCGGAGTAGATTCAGCTGAGTGCTTCAAAACGGATATAAAAAAAAAAAAACAGATCAGCAGAGACTCGTTGCAAATGTAGTATTCCCTCGCTGCCAGAAATGGTAGGATGACCCTAACACTCATTTATGCAGACAGCCTTTCATGATGCAGCCGTTATAAAAGAGGATGAAACCTTTGTTTGTGCTGTGCAGCTTTATTTTTTTTTTTTACTGTCTTTGTCTCCTAACCAGAAATCATGTTTGGAATCTTCAAATATCTTCAGGCTGCAGTGAAATCTGAGCGTTGTTGAACTCGTAGAGATTACGGATTAAAGATCAGGAGGTAGAAAACCTGGAAACATCTGTTTTGTTTCACATCGGATTCCCCTGTTAGTGCCGTTAATAAAGACTCAGTGTTGGCGCCGTACAGATCCGTAGACAGCTTGGCTGAGACAACAGGCAGATTACGATACTCAGACATATAATACATTTCTACATTATTACTCGTCTGTGGTTTGTGTGTTGACTATATTATTAGCTGTCATTTAGACCTGAAGATCTCTGGCTAAATTTTTATGAAACTTTACCAAATCAAGGTCAAAATATCTTTTTTTGTTGGGACTTAGGTTTAGGATTTTATTTGTTCTGTATTTTGATTGAACTGCTGTGTTTTGTTAAACACAAAAGGGGACCTGTTATGCAATAAATCCCCCTTTTTGCTCGTTTTGTAGCTCTGCTACTTCTAGAAACAGTTCAGGCTGTTTTTGGCAATAAATAAATGTTTTGCTGGTGTCTGGAAAATGAGCCAAATTCATAAACCTCCCAATTATTGCCTCTCCATCGGTAGGCACTGCCACTCACCCAGCAACCAGTGTAGCTCGATCTTGCAAGAGGAACAAGTGACCAGCTCTATGAAAACAAGCAACCCACCACACAGAGGCCACTTCTAATCAGTATTGTTGCATGTTTGTTATTTGGTATTTAGACACGTTGGAAAATTTGAGAAAAGCAAGTCCAAAGTCACCTTTAATAAGCAGACTTCTTACACCGCTAGCAATCCCAGCCGAGCCCAACCCGTCACCAGGCAAGCCAAGCGTAGTCAACTGTAACATCCAATAATTTAACATATGAATTTTACATCATATCTTACATTGAAGTTGGACCACATGCACAACTTAACATTGGCAGTAATGCATGCTGTAAACACACTTAACAGCTTAAAAACCACAGACAACTCACTAATTTGCTAAGTTGCATTGAAAACCCCACAGGGAGGCTAGCGTTATTAGTATCTTATTTTGTCTAAGATTCTTGCCCCCTAAAAACAAAAACAAAATGCCTCCCAAAAGTGTCTTAAACAAGCCAATACTTTATAAACACATAACACTCACAGACAGATGTTTCTAGGCAGTGGAGAAGATATAACAGGATGGTTTAAGACCACAGAAATGTGTCTTTCAGCGTAACTCTGAAGCTCTCTGTAAGGCAGTCCTGTAGGTTTAGGCTACCTACCATTCAGAAACTGTTGCTGCATCTTTGTCACTTCTTGTGCGTCTGACTCAGGGTCGAAGATGTACGGTTGCAGTATTGTGCATCTGCTCACAGCAGTTTTCACGTGTATAAAATGCTAAGTGTTAACGATGAGTTGTGGGGCGTAGCCAGCTTTGGCTTATTTGCCTAAAACTGACAAAGCCCTAAAAACTACTCAAAATAGGTGAAACAGGGGAGGCGAAATCTCATCTGACAACAATTTTGTTCAAAAAATGCAATGAATATGTTTTGTGTCACCTGTAGACCTATCCTAAATGTTTAAAAGGAAGCATTTTAAGTCACCTTCAAGTAGTTATGTGTTATTAGTTATTGTCCAGCCAACCTTGCTCAGTTGTTCTGGTTCCTTCTCCCAATCACCTGTTTTAGATCCAGCAATCACCTATACCTATATTTATACTTTTGACTTTAGTAATTTTCAGTTAATCTGTCATTCCTATTTTAACATTGTACATTAATTTATTTTACTATTAAATCTACATTCAGTTTGCATGATTCAGCTGACCTTGTGCCTTTAAACCTTGTGAATAGGATGCAACCAGACAAAAGACCCCACCCCCAACAGCCCTGAGACTCCTATTAGACTAGCACCAGATCAAGGAAGGAAAAATAAAGAAATGTGGCAATTCTGCACCCCTGATTGTTTCTGGAGAGCAAAACTGTCTCTCTGAGCTGCAGGGCATGACTCTCTTTCTGAGAACCTTCGCCCATCAGGTTTCTATTCAGAATTTGGTGAATGTTGTTCCAATTAACTTTTATTTTTTTTCACTTGAGGGACACAACATTCACTGTAGTTCCCATTTCAACCAGTAGATGTCGCTGAAGATGAAGCCTGCCTGTGTTCCCTTATTGGTGGCAGGAGAAGAGTCTGTAGAGATGCATTATTAACTGTAACCTTTTAACCATCTTTGGAAGTCCATGTGGCAGCTTGCACTAATGATTCCCTTTGTATTTAATCGTAACTATGCTTGTAAAAACAAACAGGCTTGATTTATGGTTATTTTATGGTTATTTTATGGACTTGAGGAACATCTTGAAGTCGCCCTTAGAGGGATCTGCATTTGTGTTATCCATCACAACCAACCAAGATGTACAGTATTTACCCAAACAAAAAAAAAAAAACATCTAGTTATGCATTACACATTATTTTATACATACATCTATTCTTCCTGTCCCCAAGCTCAGATCGTCCAATCAAAATACTGGAAATGCACATGTTACGTTTATGTTTTGCCAGAAAGTGTGGGACAATCTGGTCTTGGATGTCCTTGTTGGCTCAATGAAGGATTGATGTGAATATTTTCTGTTCAATTAATTTACTTTATTAGTGAGCCTTTATTTGGAATTTTATGTATTAAAAAATGTAATTATATTTAGCTTATATAAAAGGGCATTTCTAGTGTCTTGGTTTATGCTAATTTATCTGTTTAATTTAAAATGTATCAAATTCAGGTTGTATGCATCACCAAATAATTAGTTGCTGCTATGTGTTGAGTTTTTGTGCCCTACTTAACTTTTGATGCCAGAGACGGCACTGGTAATATCATAGGCAGTTATGAGAAATTGTGCTCTGTTGGTTTTTAGTGTTGACTATTATCTAAAATACAAAACACTGTATTGGTTTATTTTATGTTTTTGGTAAAATCACTGTCTTATAGCCACGTCTCTTTCTTTGTTCTCAGGCGGCTGGCCAAGTCCACCCTCCTCCTCATTCCTCTGTTTGGGATCCACTACGTTGTCTTTGTGTCTCCCAACGAGTCCATCACAGAAGATTATAAGATATTTTTTGACCTGGCTCTCGGTTCCTTCCAGGTATGCTTACCTCTGTCTACATCTTTAAAGAATGATGATATTAATTAGCCATTTTTTGCTCCTGATTTTACTAAATAAAGTTTGTTGGGTTTTTAATTTCTAGGGTCTGGTGGTGGCGATCCTGTACTGTTTCCTGAACAGTGAGGTGAGTTTTCACTTACATAAACTCTCCAATTTTAACTAAAAAGAAGCAACAAAAAAAACACTCACATTGTAACCCAGTCATACATTATGTTGCAAGAAGTTGCTCATTCGGAGGCGCCCCAGCATCTTATTCACAGCCCGCAGGGCTCCATATGATGTTGGCCCGGCGTTTGAGGCTATAACATCTGAAACTTGACACAATATGCAATCAGGCAAGCACTTTTCTACTGGCAACTTCCCAATCAAGACTCATCAGTGGAATTGCCAGACAGACGGACATGATTAGACGGCGGAGTAAACCTCTTCACTCACATATGGATTTTGATTTTGTTTTTCAATGTGAGCTCCTAGTTTCAGTAGGAAGTGTTTGTGTCAAACCTTGGCGTTTCCACTTTTTTCCACTTCATTTATAAAGTTTAAACAAAGCAGAAGCAAACAAAGTTGCATTAGAGGTGTGGATATTTGAATAATCTAACAGCATAGCTACATCGATATAACACAAAGGTGCGAGGCTGTAAAGCCTGATGGAGGATTTATTTCTAGTTCTGTGTCTATTCAATTCATGAAACGTCATCTCAAGGCTCTTTCCAAAGTCAAATTCAATCAGATTATACAGATTATGTGAAATTATACAGATTGGTCAGAAAGTTTTCTCTCTAAGAAAACCCAGCAGGTTGCATCAAGTCTCTCCAAGCAGCATTCACTCCTCCTGAAAGAGCGTAGAGCCACAGTGGACAGTCGTCTGCATTGTTGATGGCTTTGCAGCAATCCCTCATACTGAGCATGCATGAGGCGACAGTGGAGAGGAAAACTCCCCTTTAAAAGGAAGGAAAACCTCCAGAAGAACCAGAACCAGTCATCTGCCTCGACCGACTGGGGGTTGTCTCCAATAAAATCACCTTTATGGGGATTTCTTACAATTCATTGTTGTGAACCATGTAGCAATGTGATCGTACTCGCCAGAGAGAAATAAAAACACGAAGTCAAACTGTTGGATTTGATGGCTTATTGGTTTGACTGTGAAGTAGAGCCTCATGAAACGTGTTTTCTAAAGGATTATTTTAAATAGAAAAAAGGGAGGTCCAAGGCACTCTTCTTCAAAAATATAAAAAGCCTTTATTTAACTGGCTAATTCATCATAGAACGTTTAAAAACATAAAGAGAAGCAACCCACGCGTAGCGGCACAAGCAGCCTTCTTCAGGGTGTGATTATTTTAAATATTGTCAAATCTGAGCTTTTATCTTTTTTTTTTTTTTTGCTGATTTAAAATCCCTGTTGTATTGTGTAGCATTAACTGGACTTTAAGCAGATGCTCTGGTTTCCAAAGCAACATCTGTGAATGATGCATGAAGTCGACATTTCCAGCTGTCTGAGATGGTCCTGAAACGTCTCTTCTTCAGGTCCAGGGGGAGCTGAAGAGGAAGTGGCGGAGCGTGTGTCTGAACTGCCACCTGAGCAGAGCTCGTCACTTCAACAGCAACTTCGCGTCCAGGAACGGCTCGGAGCAGACGACGCAGTTTCAGCGCCGCTCCAGAGCTCAGTCCATCCTGCAGTCGGAGACTACGGTCCTGTGAGAGCCTGAGTCAGATGTTTCACGCTGAAGAAAGATAGAAATTAACGTAGCCTCCAGGTTGACCTGGGTCAAACGTTTTTACTTTTCTCTAAATTTGAAAAGAAAAAAAACGTGACCTGAACGGAAATAACCCACAGGAGTGACCTGCATTTTTATTAGCAAATGTTGGCATTAATATAAATAAGAGTGAGGCCAGAACTGATTGTCTCTGCAGAGGAAAAGCTCAGAAACTGACAATTTAAAGCTTTGCAGGTTAAACTCGACAGCGATGTTTCAGCCGTGCATCTGGTAGCATATCCAGCTGTGCATGTGGACTGTTGCAGTCAGGATGCTTGGCAGAAAACCTGACCTGAACAGAAATATCCCACAGGAGTGACCTGCATTTTTATTAGCAAATGTTGGTTTCAGCTTTAGAAATGGCGGCTGCTGATTTCTAAGTGCTCTGAGCTGTGAGAGTTTTATGTTTGGACTGATGTTCCCAGAGTCTGGGACGTAGATGAGGGTTAAAACAACACTTGAATGTTTCAAACCTGACGTTTTTTCTCCCAAAAGGAAGAAAAAAAAGGTAAGTTTTGGATAATGGTAAACCTACATAAGTTCTTGGTTCCTCTGTTTTGTCTGTTTAATGTAGCCTGGCGCCATCTGTCCTGATGTGCAAAGGTGGTATTAATATAAATAAAGGTGAGACCAGAACTGATTGTCTCTGTGGAGGAAAAGCTCAGAAACTGACAATTTAAAGTTTTGCAGTAATGTTTCAGCCATGCATTTGGTAGCATATTCAGCTGTGCATGTGGACTGTTGCAGTCAGGATGCTTGTCAAAAGCACCAAAAAGCTACGCAGCAGACAAAGCAGACAGACGTCTGATAGGAACAAGACAGTTGCAGTGACTAATGAGACAGGAAGCCAATGTCCATCTGCGGCAGGCAAAGGTGCTTTGTGTGAACGCTGGACTCGTGTAGCGTGTCCCCGCTGGTCAGTACATTCCTCACGTTGCTTGTTTGTTGCTATTGGAGCAAATTATGCATTGTATGATACTCTGGCCCCACTGACCGACACTGTGGGTGTCCAAACGGCGCACAATTAACTCTCAGATACATTTGTGACTCCTGCTAAAGAGGCAAAAGAGGAACATTTTGGTGTTTCTCACTTTTCTTAGAAAATCTTACAACATAGCAATAATTATTTTGGGTGATTTAGTTCAGAAACCTCGACTGGACATGCAGAGCAAGTGGATATGTGGATTTTGTCTTTCATTCAAACTGCAAAATAAGTAGCATATTTTAAAGTTTTGAGAGCGCTTCAGATTAGTGGAAACTCCTCTTTCTCTTTGGACGCTTTGCTTTCACAAATCCATGTTTGACCCAGGTCAGCTTGTGAGCTCAGGTAGTCTGAGCTCATGCATAGAACGCTGCTGAATACAGTGTGGCTTCTACCAATTCAGAGAGGGTTCTGGAATATGGTATCGTTTCCATGTTAATGCATTAAACTGCTTTTGTTAATATGCTGTGCATGCACCAAATGCTTATTATCTGCTTTGGTAGGTCTGAGGCTGTGCTCACTGCTCCGGTAAAGCAGGCACTCGGACTGAAATTGTTATTTATCTGTAAAAAGGGAACTGATGACGGTGTGTCTACCGGTTCCCATCGGGGCTTGTGGTGTAATATTTGATATTTAGCACAGTACTCACGGTCAAACTGCATTGTTTGCAGCTTTTTTCACATTATTGTGGTGTTTGCTCAGAGACGTGCTTACTTCTCACTGACGTCGGATTGGGATTTTAAGCTGACGTCGGACGTAAAAACCTATTTTAGGGCTTTGACTGCCAACTGTGTTGCAACTTTTGCATGCACCCCTGCTCAAACACGTCTGAATCAAAAGGTTGCATTACCTGCTTTGCAAAACTGTCAGCCAGTTTTGCAAAGGCCCCGTCAATAAGCATTCATGTGAGTCAGGTGTGTTGGAGCAGGGGTGCATCCAAAAGGGGCAGGAATGTGGCATACCAGGACCAGAGATGCAGAAACTAGTGGAATGGATCATTGTACATGCCATTTATTTATTTTTTCCCACACAAACTTCTTTAACAGATGAAGACATCGGTGCAAAAGCAGCATTTAAATAACCAATTATTTCCAACCAGCAGCCAGGTTGGTTTGTTGCGGGCTTTCTTGTCTTGTTTACATCTCTCAGGAAATGTTCAATTTATCAGAAAATTATTTAAATCTGTTTTCACTTCTATATTAAACTGCTGCTGAAAGAGCGCTCCATAAATGTTTCCTTCACTGTTAATTAGGTGGATCAGTTCACTGCCCGTCCAAGATACCTCTTTATTTCCACACTGGCAAGATTCAACAGAAATATCATTTTAGGATTTTCTCACCTCATTTGAATTTATTGGCTTAGCCTGAAAAGGTTTTTTTTTTTTTTTTTTACTTTGTGCTGAAATATAGATCTTTAAATGTAAAAGATTTCCCCAATTTTATTGGAAGCTGAAACTCTTGGAAGCTGCTAATTGCCACATAAGTTTTTGATGAGTTCACATAAAGGTTTAGCAAAAGCTCTGCTGTTACTAGATATTTTCAATATTTTCCTTTGCTTTTACTAAAATGTTGTTATTGTGTAATAATGTAAAAGATTATGTTGTACATTTGTGCTCAAAGATGATAAGAAAACAGAACAGCTTTTGCTGTATAGTTTAAATATTGTTTTACATTTTGTTACAAAACAAACAAAAACTGACACTTGGCTTAAGGCATACAGAATAAAAAGAAGCTATGAGGTATTTAAAATAATTGTTATGTTCTTAATGTGTTACATGAGTGCCAACAGTTTTTGTTAGTGCTCCTTTTGTCTTTATTAGTTTAGACAAATAAAATAAATTCACAATTAGTAGGAGTAAGATATTCCTGTGCCTTACAGTCGTCACTATGGTTAAATCTCCAACTAATCCCAACTGATACTCAAAACAATTTGAGCATAAATATTTTGTAACAGCTCTGCACTAAGAATATTAGAGGACATCCTTTGATTTTCTAAATACAACTTAGTATAATCTGCATAGCTATACATGTCAGAAGTTAATGTTATATCCTTAGTTTCATCCACATTTACTCTGAGAATAACCGATAACCAAGAATAGTACCTTGTGGGACCCCATATATTTGTACGGTTGTGTAGAAATAACCTATATCACTACAAAAATGTATCTAGGTAAAGTGTGCTAAGATATATAAATTATGAGCTAATTGCAGAAAACTATACAGGCAATTACCTGTCAAGTTTTTTATACCGCTGCAAAATAGTTTATCTTCTTCTATTAATATTAAATAATGATGAATGGTAAAGTTTCCAAGTGTTTTGGTTGATCTACCACTGGTCAAGCTCTTCTTTTACGTACAAAAAAACACAATAGGGCTCCATTTTTGTAAAAATAAAGGCTGAAAAAAATAAACAACTTATTTAGGAGTTGCAACATGCAGCTGTATGCCTTAGGAAAAGTGTTACCAAAAATGTTACATCAGTGTCACTTCGTTCTCACTTTGTGTTTCTTCTACACACCTGCAAGTTGTCAAAGGGGCACATTACCATATAGGACAACACACTGTGTTTTCTTAATGTTAATAATTAATGTATAATATTGACCATTGGTTCTACTCTGAACTAATATATTTGTATCGAGACAAAATGAATGTCATACAAAATATGATAAAGGCTGTCTTTCTAAGCAATGTAATGTGTGAATGTAGTTTTTTTTTTTTTTTATGGTTTTAGGTTATTTTGGACATTTTTCAAACATGAAATTGTGAAAATAAAAGTAGATCATTTTATGTTTTTTGGAGATGTTGTTTACATTGATTTCTTGGCATTGTGTCATCCAAATAAATGTATGGCAATCCAATAACTTAATCAATGTGACAAGAAAAGACCTTGAAACCATTTTTGCAGTTTGCTGTAGCTGAGCTGGTAAGTATGAAGTATGTATGTAAGTATGAAGGTACTGTGCTTTTGACTTAATGAGAAAACCTTTCCTTTCTCCACTGTTTCTAAGGATTGTTTCTATACATAGTTGTATGTATGTATTAAATCCTCCTAAAGACAACTTATAACACATTCTATTGGTTTTATTTATTGAGACTACTTAGACATTAACTAGCAAAAGAAAAAGAGCAGGAAAGTCTTCTGAAAGCCGAGAAGGATCAAGATAACTTCTCGTGGACTAAAGCCTGGTTTATGCTTGATTACCCTGTGAGGTCCACGCGGTCATGTTACCTCATTTTGTTTTCTACACACCTCTGCGTGGTCACAGGTTTCCACTCAACGCACCTTGGAAAATGTCTAACTACAAGGACAGCCCCGCACAGAAAAAGATGGCGGACGACCAACCACTCTCTACTGGTGAAGGTTCATAAATATGTATATATTTATAAATATGTATATATTCAGCCCACAAAGATCACCGTGATTCACAAGTTGTCAACAGTTCCTGGACAGAAATCGCTGTCACTCTTGGAAGAATGTAAGAGGCTTTAAAATCTTGGAAACACTTGTGTTTTCTTCTTCTATAGGTAGTTGGGTTTATTACGTTTAGTGCAGGAACCCAACACTGCCCTCTAGAGTCTAGGAGAATAGTGCTACTTTGGAAGAAAAGTTGTGTGGAGCATAAATGTGTCAGACATTAGCCCCATTTCCACTACCCTTGTTAAACCGATCCATGCCGAGCTCGGTCCAAGCTTGGATCAGTTAACCAAGCCGAGCCTGGTTCTGACGACCGTTTACACATCACGCTATCTCGGTTCCTTGGTTTCCTCGCCTCCTAGTGAAGATCTACGGTACTACTGCTCTCTAGGATTGAAGGAGGAAATCAAGCAAATAAAAATGGCCGTGCCTGTAACATTCAGAAAGTTATGTTTGGTTATATTTCGTTGTTTGCGGAGAGTCGGGTGAAGACGACAACTTTTGGTGAATTTACTTGACAGAGTCGGCTTTTGGGAAGTAGATAAGACAAACGAACGTCTAATAAGGATTTACAGACGCAGGAAATGACAGACGGTGAGGTTCATCACACTGCTAAGCAGAATCATCACTGGAAACCATGTGTCACGGTAGGGAAGCTAATATTTTTGTGAATGTCTGAAATGTCAGCTGACTGTAAGGAGATGACGCGGTCTGCTCAAGCGCTCTTTGTTATTAGAGAACCAGGCCAGAGAAAAACCGGGCCGAGCCCACACATGGAACTGGGCTGCATTTAGCGTGGTCCAGTTGTGTCTGGCTCGGTTCAGTTCAGTTTGCGTTCCATTTACACTCGATAGTTATCTCCGTTACTGAGCTCGGACTGGTCTTGGCACGGTTAAAAAGGGGTAGTGTAAACGGGGTATAAGAATTAACTGAAGAAATGACATTATTTAAATGCACCTCTGGGTGTATTGATTACTCAGTTGCTGCTCCAAATTATCTGTGTTTCAGCTCTCCATCTTTTCTTGTTCCTCTTCAAAGTAAATCCTAACTCTGCATCTCTTCGGCCTCAACCTTTAGGCAATGGCTCTTTAAAAGCCACTGGCATATAAATATGGCAAACCGTTTACTGACAAAGTGTAATAATAAGTTAGCCTGGTGAGTGGTCTTGATGAAATGCCCTTGAGCTCAGCCCTCAACAAAGAGCTGTGTCATGTCGGCTTACCATCGTTATGAGGGTCGGGTCCGTAACGTTAGTCCATAGTGGTTATTTAATTTATGTTTAACAGATCTTTTTAAATATATTGTAAGAAATATTGCACATTTCCTAGTGTTTAGTAATATATTTCTGCCTTTTTTCTTGTCATCAACAAGTCTCTCAAAACACACTTCCGCATAAAGACCTGCAAAAAAAAAAAAAAAATGACTGCTAAAACTTTTGTTCTGTTATGTTCTGCACTGCATTCGAAACTAATGCGGATTTCTAATTTTCCCTCTGTGTTTTTTAATCTTCCACCTCTTTGGTGTCCTTCGCATGCGCTCGCTCCAGCATCCTCAGAGCTTGGCCTCCAGGTGGCAAGCTGGATGTTCAGTCATCTCCGAGGAGACGGGCTGCCCTGATTGGAGTTGACAGGGAGACTTGAGGCAAAGACGGCGCTAATTGGGAAGGAGAAGCTGTGCTGGGAGACGGGGTTCGCGTTAAGGCGATGACTGAACTTTTGGCTTCACGTCATTGGTTGTTACGCATGGGCGTTAGACTCCTTACTGACTCTTTACTGCCAATTATCTTGCAAAGGAGAGTGAAGAAACAACTGATTTACTGCGATTATTAACTTGTGGCACAAAGACAAAAGAGTAAAAGGAGCAAATAAGAGTTGAGGAATCCATCTGCTCCATCAAGCCTTGTCCTTTCTGGGCACAGTAACTCTTCACAGGTTGGGTGGAGTAGATGTGAGTTGTCAGCTCCTTACCTTTGCTGTGAGCACGGTCTAAATTTGGAGAATCACAGTAAAACAAAACTCAAAACGAATCTATCACTTATTTTAATTCAATTCACTGCAGTCAGTTTTACTTCTGTAGTTCAAAACCCTCACAAAAAGATTTTAATCACAGCCAATTAATTAAATTCATTACAAGAAGTCCAACTTATTTAAAAGAAATGCAATCCAGCACATTTACAGTGCTGTGAAAAATGTTTACCCTTTATAGAGTTCTTCTATTTTAATAATGTTGTTATTATTCCGATCCTCAAGAAAGTCTTAATATTAGAAGACTATATCCTGAATGAAAATGACTTCTAATTTAAAAAGAGAGAAATGCTATAAACAAATCTTGCTTATATGTGAAAAGGTAATTGTCCCTCATGTTAAACAATTCATTAGCGCAACCTGATTACGGTTGAACCTGTAGAATCATGAAATCCCTGTCTGACAACAGGAAGTAGGCTAAAAGCTCTCAGCAACACATCATGCCCATTTCTAGGGAAATTCAAGAGAATATGAGAAACAAAGTCAAGGACAACAACCAAAACACTGCAGGGAATGCATCAGCGACTCAACCAGGAGGTCACAAACGAACCCAGAATGGCGACTAAAGCACCAAAGGCTTTGTAGCGTCAGTTAAGGTCAGAGTTTATGAATCAGCAATAAGAACGAGAGACTGGGCAAAAATGGCCTTCGTGAAAGATTTCCAAAACCTAAAAAGCAGGAAACAATCAGTCTCACGTTTGTCCCCCAATGACCTTTGGGAAAATGTTCTGTAGACCGAAAAGACAAAAGTGGCACTTCTTTGACAAGTGTGTCTGTATCTGGTGTAAACGTAACAGCATTTCATTTAAAAAAAAAAAATCATGCAATCCATGCAAACCTCCTGATTGCTGCAGACAACGGCCTTGTTTCCATCCTCATCCTCCTCGACCTCTCTGCTGCCTTCGACACCATTTCCCACTCCATCTTCCTCTCCCCTCTCTCTGACCTCATCGACCTTACCGACACTACTCTCTCTTGGTTTCTGTCTTACCTCTCCAACCGTAAACAATACATCACTCTGCAAGGCTCCTACTTATCTACTGCAACAGTTAACCATGGCGTTCCTCAGGGATCTGCCCTTGGTCCCCTCCTCTTTACTATCTACTTGCTCCCCCTCGGTCAGATCATCCGCAACCATGGACTCAGTTTCCACTGCTACGCAGACGACACCCAACTGTATGTCAGCACCAAGCCCTCCTCACAACTACCACAAATACAACTCAACAACTGTCTGCATGATATCAAAACCTGGATGACCAACAACCTTCTGAAACTCAACACCAACAAGACAGAGCTCATGGTGGTGGCCCCAGCACCACTGCTCAGGAAGGTTGGAGACCTCACCCTGGTCATCGATGGTTGTCCCACCTCTCCATCGCCCAAAGTGCGGAACTTGGGCGTCATTTTGGACTCCACACTCTCATTCAGTTTCCACATCCAGAGCATCACCAAATCTGCCTTCTTTCACCTCCGTAACATTTCAAGACTTCGGCCGTCACTTACCGAAACTCTCATTCATGCATTCGTCACCTCCCGTCTGGACTACTGCAATGGTGTTCTGTCTGGTTGCCCAACAAAGCCCTAGACAGATTGCGGTATGTCCAGAACTCAAATGCCAGGGTGTTAACCCACACCAAGTCCTGGCAGCACATCACCCCCATCCTCAAGAAACTCCACTGGCTGCCAATCAAACAACGCATCAGCTACAAAATGCTCCTCCTCACTTTCAAAGCACTTCACTCACTGGCACCCAAGTACACATCACTGACCTCCTCCCCCTGTTCACCCAGTCACGGTCCCTGCGCTCCACCAGCAAGGACTTACTCTCCATTCCCCGCACCAGACTCAAGACCTTTGGTGACAGGGCTTTCTGTGCAATTGCCCCTACTCTTTGGAACACCCTGCCCCCTCTTATCCGTTCCGCCACTTCCCTGACACATTTCCAAAAGCACTTCAAAACACATCTTTTCTCTCTTGCCTCCCCTACCTAAACCCCCACCCTGTCCCTACCCCCCTACTCCCACTCTTGTAAAGCGACCTTGGGTATCCTGAAAGGCGCTATATAAATTGAAGTTATTATTATTAATATTATTATTATTATTCATACCAACATTCAAACTGTGGTGGTGGTGGGGTGATGGTCAGGCAGTGCTTTGCTCCTTCAGGACTGACATAATAGGGTGTTTTCACTGACGTCACTGGCCAACTTCTGGTCCGCCATATTGGGTGGCACACTTCCTTATCTCTAGTTGTCTTACACGTATTACCGTATCGCGAATGGATAAGTACGCCAGCACGCTAGAGCGACCAGATAAGGACGTATATCTGAGGAAATGTTCCGTGATCGACCATATGGACCCGTATGCCCTCCACGGTGCCTTGTTTAGCCGTAATCCAGATGCATTACCTGGTGTTCGGTGAAAACCCTCTGCACACTCTTGAGGAAATGAGAGCTTACAAGGGTCTAGAGGCTCACAACCAGTTCACATCTGGTTATGTACATCAAGGAAATCGCCATCATACGTGGACGGGTGAGTTTTAATAAGATGGTAAAAATGTAAACAATCCGACGCAAATGTGTCGCATGCTTCTGCGGTGGCTGGCGGCCGGCGGCGGGCGGTGCGCGAAGGCGCTTGGCTGCAGGGCCGATCGACGCCGCTCGCGGCTTTAATTATTTAAGCAGAACAATGACCAGTGCAAAATTAAGTTGTATTTACCGTATTGACGCGGGTAGGAGCTGCAGATCATAAAGCCAGCAAACAGTGGGAACACAGTAACTCGTTCAAAGGTAAGCTGCGATCAGACGGGCTCTGGTACATGCTAGTTTAGTAGCTGCTAACCGTCAGTGCTAACAACCACTCGCGCATGTAATGTACTTTTAACTTGCTGCTATGTGTTTCAAACGTTTAGAACACACTCTCATTGACATCGGGATACTGTGGAAAGTTATGATCGGTCGGCTTACAGCCGCGATCCAAGCGAGCCGACGACTCTTTGTTATCGCTAACAGTTGTTCTCCATGGTTGCGCCTCCAGGCAGGAAAGCGGTGGAAAATTAATCTGTTTCTATGTTTTTCCCATGGCGATCATGTGTTGCGCTGTTACAGCCCACAATACAGCAACGGTTTACCATGGTTGAAATCAAGTTAAGGTGAAATTAATCAAATTAAAACACGGCTGAGAGAGGGAGTACAGTATGCGGTAGTAATAGGCAGTAGAGGCGGCGGAGGCAGTCAACACGACAGCCGCGGAAAGTAATAAGTCATAACGCCCAAGCCCTATTATTAATATATTCTTCTTATATGTTTTAAATACTTAACAGTTAATTACCTGTGACAAAGTGAGCACCGCAGACTCTGGCGTATTCCAGCTTAACACCGTCCAAATCGGACCTGGATATCCGTGTCAGCCATAGGTGACAGCGTTGTTCAGACAGCTGTTTTGTTTTTTTCACACTGATTCACTATTACGGCTGGTAGGCGATAGAAAGAGCGTTGATCTCCACCTCCACGGGCCGTGCAACCAACCATTAAACACGTTTTCCCCATTGTTCACTTCCAATACTGCCTAAGGCATCATACAATGCAGGTCAACGGTGCGAAACGACTGCCACCCAATATGGCGGACGCGCTGAGTAGTCACGTGAGCGTGACGTCAGCTGAAAACCCTCCATTGATACAAAATGCTGAATTATGTTCTGTACTACACAAAGAAATCAGAAGATTATGCACCAATGCAAATGATCCAAAGCACAGCAGGAAGGTCCTGCTCATAATGGCTATGGAGGTTTTTGGAATGGCCTACTCAAGGTCTTGTCACGTTCTGTTCTGGTTTATGTTTATTATTTGGTTAAAGTAGCTCTTTTCGCCTTTGGATTTATTTCCGTTTTTGGATTCTAGTTTAGCCCCTTTATTGTGTTAGTTATCTGGTCCCTGTTTTAGCTCTGCTTTTAGTTCTGTGCTTGGTTTGTTCGGTTTTGTCCTAGGGTTATTTTCTAGTGTCCTGTCTGCTCCCTTAATCACTCCCACCTGTCCTTGATTAGTTTCCCTCCGCTCACCTGTTCTATCCGCCTATTTAAACCTGCCTTAGTTCTCTGCTCCCCCTCGGTTCATCACACTTCATGCCCACGCGTCTGTTCCTCCTTGTTTGTTTTGGTAAGAGCCCCAGCACCTTGATCCTGTTTTGGTTAACCTGCTTCTGTTTATTCTGCCCAGTTCTGTTCCTGTCAAGTGTATTGGATGTCTGCCTTACCCCCTTTTTTGGATCTGTTTTTTGTTCATTTGCCCTTCAATAAAATCCAGCAAAAGGAAAAACATTGTTTTAGCTGAATTCTGGGTTCTGCTCCACACCATTCATGACAGGTCTGGCTCAAAACCCAATTGGGGTTCAGCTGCATGACCTTAAAGAAGCCGTTCATGTTAAGAACTTTCCCAGTAGGGCTAATTTGGAGCAATTCTGAATCAAAGGGTAGAACAAAATGTCTACACATGTATGTTAAATTGTGTATGTAGAGACAGTGGAGAGGAAAACTCCCATGTAACAGGAAAAACCCTCCAGCAGAGCCAGGTTCAGTGGGAACGGCCGTCTGCCACAACCGACCCGGGATTAGAGAAGTTGTTGCAAATACCAGCTGCCACAGGCTGCTTTTTTTTACCTACATCCAGGCCAATATGGAAAGCTTTTTCCAATAAGAAATTAAATAATTTGAAAACTGCATTTTGTATTTACTCAGTTTATTGGATATGGAGATATCCTTGTTTATCTGAAACATTTAAACATGATTCAAATCGCAAACCAAAACAAATCTATAACAGAATAAATCTTAAAATGGACATAAACGTCATTAAGTGTCGTTTCTTGCTTAAACCAGTGTGCACATCGTTTAGCCCCTATTCCGCACTGCATGGCTCAATTTTCCTTTTCTGCACGCCATCGTCTTTGTCACTTCATTTTGCCCCTCGCATCATTGGAACGTGACGTGCATGGGAAGACAAAATCTGGGCAGCACTGTTTAATCTGAGGAGCTGAACGTTCAGATGATGGTGAGGTTTTTGATAAAGCAGCTTCAGAGCTCTGCGTATGTTCACTCTATAAATCACCTTCAAAGCTATTAGTGTTTGGAGGAATGGCCTGCTGCCCTGCTCCACTGCTTCACGCACAAACCATGACAAATAGAAGAATTAAGGCCTGTTTTTTAGAAAGATGTCTATGCCTCTTTTTCCAACAATTATGTATATTTAATTATTTTTAGAAAGACATTTGATGATTTTACTTTATGTCTACACATAAAGCAGAACTTGCTTAAGATGTCTTAGTTTGCAGAGGAGGAGAAAGAAAAAAACAAGCCCCTGTTGGTATTTAATGTCATCACAGAAGTATTTATTAAAATCAATCAAATGCAGAGGAGGAAAGAGTGAGAGCAATTAAATCCTTGGTAGAAAATCTCTAATATCTGACGTGAGAGTGTTGATTTTGCTCTGAAACTTTCAGGTCCCTCTGCCTGGACATTTTTACATGTTTAGTGGCCAAGCTGATTACAGCTTTGTGAAGAAAAGGAGGAAAAGCAGAAGTCAGAATAATTTATGTGTGCTCATTGTTAAGAACTTATTAGATAATTCACATATTTCCTGTTTAAGCTTCTTTTTTTTCAGCTTTTCAGTGCTGGTCCTGCTGGGTGCATAAAGAGTACATCCTTGAAAAGGATAGTTTCTGAGAACCAGTTTATAAAAACTTCATTTCTTGCACTGCTGTGCTGTGAAACAGAGCAACATGTCACTTTATACACATCATCTTGGTGTGCCTGTGCACCCGGGAGACATGCATCCTCCCCTGTTGTCACACATTGTTGCCCAGTTGTTTCACACTCCTTGCACACCTGTGACTATGCGTCAAAAAACGATGCAACGCCTTCGTATCATATTTAACGGTGCCTCCTACTTCATAGAGGCCCGTTACATGATATTTTTTTAAAACTCTCTGATTGGGTAGAGTTTAAAAAGACTTTCTAGGTATGGTTACTTGTCAGTCAAAAATTAATAATGTATAATGCACAGTTATTGAGTGAGGGCATATTCCATTTTATCACTAATACACTTGACGACTTATTCTTAATCTTACACTTAATCAGCAGTGGCTTGTCAATAGGGGGCACTGGAGTGCTGCCCCCTCATCATTTAGGAAAAAAAAAAGATAGACAGTCGATATGCAATAATATTCATGGCTGCTCAGACTATGGCTCCCAGCTTGCATCAGAGCTTGGACTCTTACTCCCAGCATGCAGTGCGCTCAGGCTGAATCCACCCCACAGGTATAACCCAAGAGGCTGAGATCAGCTAGGCCTCTTTTTACACAGTATCTGCTGTATAGGGTCCATAACACCAATAAGGACAAATACGCGTCTGGCTTGATGCTGCACCGGATGCCGGACAGGACATTGAATTTTTTATATTTATATTTTTATATTAGCGATCAAATTGTCTCTAAGAGTTAACGAATCATTTCTTTTGAGTTAACGACACGGATATACTTAGAGGCATTTCCCTTTGTTTGTGTTTGATGAGTGGTGACTTTTAATTCCAACTGCAATTGTAAATAATTATTATTAACATCTAGTGAGGCTAATCTTACTCAGTTTCACAACTGGTCTATACAACCACCTTTCATGGTAAATAAGGTTAATAACTGTTAATTAATAAGCCCGGTTGCCAGTTATACTGATTAAAGGCTGGTAGCGCTTGATCACAACCAAAATATTTTTTGTTGTTGCTTACCTTTCATTATAATAATTATCAATTATTCATACTTATAATTATTAGGAATACAAATAGGTGAAAATTGCACAACACAGTAATCTATAATTATCAAATAAACAGGACATTTCACATCTGTTCTCTGATAAAATAGGTCTGATTTTTTATTTTTCCCATTATATTTTGAGTTCATTTACTTTCTTTGTGCGTCTGTGTGTGTGTTTAGTTACATATTCATTTAAATGGCAATGGGCACCGTTCACATGAGTGTACACTACAAGTCAAAGGTTTGAACTCCCCTTTGTCATTCAATGGCTTTTCCTTACTTTTATGACTTTCTACATTCAAGATACATAGTGAAGACATCAAAACTAGGACTCAAAAATAAATAGAATTATGTTTTAAGCACGAAATTGTGAAATAACTCAAAACATCTTGTGTATTTTAGGTTTTCTAGTCCAAACTTTTGACTTGAGTCCAAACTTTTTACTGGTATTGTATGTTTTTAAACATTTGGCTTCCATATGACTTCCCACTAGTCTCTAATTGGTTACTTAAAGAGTCACCGTTGCCAATCAAGGCTTGTTGTGTCATTCTTCATCTGGTCAGGTTGATTCATGATACCCGTCAATCAAAGTCACACCCCTGGCTGCTTAGATGTGAGGGCATGAAAATCACTCGCACATACGGATGCAAACGAAAGAGTGAAATAACAACATTGACGTGACTGTGTGCATCCTGAGTCAGTGCTTGTGTCAAAAAACAAATTCCCCTATGGTAATATGTTGACAGTAGAGATTATTGACACTTGACAGGTGACAACAGTGCAACAAAAGAAATGTTTTTTTTTATCGTTTAAATTTATGCTTTCATTTATTCATAAGATAATAATTTCATAAGGCTTTTGCTGCGGGAAAAAACATGAACTTTTTTTTTTTTAAATCCATTATTAAGCCAGTGACCATGGGCTGATTAATGTTCAAGTAGAGTTTGCTTCTGCGCTGCAATCTCCCACCCCTAGTGCCCCCCCCCCCCCAAAAAAAAAAGAAAAAAATAGCAGCAGCCACCATTGCTACTAATACATATATGCAGACATTTATGTCTATAAAATGAAAACCAAGTGGTGGAAATGAGACGATGACTGGTTAGTGCAAGAGATATTTCCTTTCTAGTCATTGATGTGGCCTATACATGTCATGCAAATGATGCAAAATCCCTTCAGAGAGAGCTCTGAGGCGACTTGCCAGGGTGTGTTTGAGTGGACAGCTGATAAGACGGACAACCCGTCCTGGGCAGTCCGCAGTTAGATGTTCCCTGAGTTCGAGGGTCACCGGCAGAGCATGACTTTACGGCAACAACCGTAGGAGCTGAGCTGTCAGTCCTCTTCAGCCAGCGAGGGCTGAGACGTGTGTCTGAACCTGCAACCATCAAGCTGTCGTAAGCAGTCAGAGCCGACGCTTTACCTAGTCACCTTGGAGAGGGCTAAGAGTAAAATCAATTCCAATGAGAGTCAAATTTAATTCCTGTGCCTCTTAGCTCTTGTTGACCCTAAAGTCTGCCAACAAATGTGCAAGCACCTTCCTGTTCTTCAAGGACCATCATCAGTCTTTTTACAATTATGCCAGACTTAAATCAAGCTTCAGAGAACCTCTGCTTTGCAAACTGATAGCATGTGTTATTGATCATTTTATGTTTGTTTTATTGGTCATTTTATTTTTTACCATTTTGACTCGTCTGTTAAATTAAAAGAAATGTTAAAATGGAAACATCATGTAAACAGCTGAGCAGAGGTTGACCTCACTAGCTGGCTTGCAGTGAGTTTATGCATTTTGATTTACAAACTATACACCATAGGTTTTATCAACGGGGATACCAAATATTTATTGGTTTTAATTTTGTAACCAGGTTGTAGTGTTCTGCAGATTTCTGCCCAGGTCCCCCTTGAAAATGAAATCCAGATCTCAATGGGGTTTACCTGGTTAAATAAAGGAAATAATACTAAAAAAAAAAAAAAATAATACAACCCAATGCATTATTAGAAATTTTTTTCTAAATGTTCTATTTACATCTAAGCACTTCTGCAAGTTCATCCTACAACTTTTCATTTAAAAGTTTAGCCCAAGAATAAAAAAATAGGAGGATGTTTGCTACAAGTTAGATAACAAGCTTTGCTGCATATTGAAATTCTCTCAAAAGTATATGTGCAACAGATTTAAGTCGGTATTATGTCTGAAAGTTTCGATCCATTTAATGATGATGGCTGGAGGACAGAAGCAGCATCAAACATTATTAAATCTCAGTGCAACTCGACAAATTCTCATTGTAATGGCAGAGATGTCGGAGTCCTGAAATGATGCACACCCTCGCCCGACGTCCTCAGGGTATCATCTCCACTCACTGTCACTGTCACACATGAGAGTATCTCTTTTCCGTCTGATTAAGGAGGCCCCCTCAAAGCTACCCCAAGGCAAATCCACATCTTGAGTCAGAAAACTTGAGTACAAGACAACAGAATCAGTTGTCTGTTGCATTGTGTGTGCTATAAAGTGCTTGTTCACAGAGATAATAACTTTCCATTCTTATTTTTGGCTCCTTCAGGATTAAAGAAGGAGTTACTAATTAACCACTTTTATTCACGAATGGCACTTGACATGAAAAATAATCCAGAGTGCTTGAAGAAATGAAAGCAAGTAGCAAATTGTCTCATCATTAACAAAAGTGTAATTGTATTTATCAGTTGTTACATTTCCACCATAGAAAAATGCAATTTAAATATAACCCCTTTTAAAAACACAAACTTCTACATCAATTGTGTTTATTTATATAGCCCTAAATTACAACAAAAGAGTTGCAGACAGATTCAACGTCAAGTACAAATATTTCAGTTTGATCCTGGTTGTCATGCAATGCAGTCAGGTTCAGTTTAGTATTCAACGTATGTAATAAAAGATTTCTATCTAAAGAAACTCAGCCTACTGCACCAAGTCATTGACTTTGCAGCAATCTCTCATACTGAGCATGAAAAACTCCCCTTTAACAAGAAGAAAGCTCCAGCAGAACCAGAACCAGGCTCAGTTTGAACGACCATCTGCCACAATTCAGAAGACATAAAAAGAGTTAAAAAGAGCAAAGAGGGACTGATACAGAAGTGCATTCCATGTTAAAGAAAATGTGGAGACTTAATGCCATTGGTGGCTCGTTTAGTGGCTTCATCTATGACATAAACACACTCATGTAAAATTACCAGGGCACAATCTGCAGCACGTCCCGTGGCTCTGATGAGAATAAATAAAACAAAACAGTTTTCTTCTTGGTGGGTGTGCTCTCGCTTCAGAAAAGCTGGAAAACTGTCCAGGTGTGATCTAATCTGTGTAGTACAGGTGGACCTGGAAGGGTGTTCAGAAGTTTGCCATTAACGAGACGGAAAAGACCACCAACTGGAAATGCAGGCACAGGAGGAAACTTCCCCAGAGGGTAAAGGCAGTACTTAAAATAAACCACAAGAGGAGAGTAGAGAGCAACGAAGGGTAGAGGAAGAACAGGCCTGGGGCTGCAACTAGATTTATTTATATACACACACATATATATATATATATATATATATATATATATATATATATATATATATATATATAAAATAAAAGAAAGTACATATGTATTATTCTTGCCCCTGATCTTTTCAGGCAACAAAGAAAGCAACGGAGTGCATTTCGCAAAGAAGACTAGATTTGTCTACGAAAGATGTACATAATTTAAGGACATACCCAAAATCTTCGATTAAGTTGAATATAATAAAAAAAATCTATTTACTCTTCCCCATTCGAAACAAAAACATCAGAAGATTCTGAGCTCTGTACTTAGTTTCTGTGGAGCTAGTTTGCCATCTGGTGGCCTTACAGTCAATAACATGCAGTTTCCAAGATAAGATGCAGGAGACGCCTGGAGATGACAGGATTTTCTTAGATGACAGGAAGGTTCAGAGTGTTGTGCAAGGGGCAGAAAGGGAAGGGCAAGGGGGCAGTTCTGGGAGACAGGTGAGCTTCCTCAGCTTAATGAACAAAGCTGTTCATTGGGTGGAGTCACCTGCAACCCGTATGGCTTTGCTGGTGAGCAGGGTGTTGTAGATGTCCAAAGTGGAGGGGAGATGCTCACTAAGAATCTTCTCTGGTCCTCTAGCTGTGCACTGGAGGGTCTTGCAGCAGCGTACCACACTGCTGCAGCTGGATAGGATGCTTTTGATGATGCTTTTGTAGAAGGTATCCATTATGTGGGGCTCTCGCTCTCTTTAGTACAGGCGCTGATGAGCTTTCTATGCCAACTATTTTAATTGTGTTTTATTTCTGTCTTTGTACGGTGACTTGAAAGGAGCCCTGAAATAAAATTAATTATTATTATTATTAATTATTTTACTTTGTCCTTTTGTAATTTTGTGTGTACGTAGTTCCTTGGTTTCTTCTTATTTTAATTTTGCTTAGTAATTTTGGTTAAGTTTCACTAGCCTAGTAGAGAGGATTTGTTGATTGAAATATAGTGTTAATTCAGATAAATAACATTCTATAGGGGTGTTCACTGGATTTGCATAGCAAGAGTTAGTTCAGGCATGAAAATGGGTTTGAGGTGAAAAAGGTGAGAGGGATTAAACCTCTGTAGGGGGGTCCGGGGGGCATCCTACAAAATTTTGTAGCATTTAATTAAAAAGCACCAATCTAGAGCACTTTGATATAATAATCAAGCAAAATTACAGGACAGTAGGGATGGGTATCTTTCACATTTAAACCGATACAGTAATGATACCTGGGAATCGATACCAGTACTTAACGGTACCTATTTTTGGTACTTTTATGTGTTTATGTTGTTAATGTTAGTTTATTAATATAATATCTATTTATCATTTTACATATTTATCTCTTAGTATATAAACTTGTTTGGATCTAGGAATTAACCTTATTAAATAATTTATTAAACATTAAATAACTTAAAACATATGCAATGGCACAACACACAGGTGGCCCCTAGATGTCAGTAATTGTTACACAGTTGCTGCGGCACATGAGGACCTCAGACTTTTTCAAATAAAATAAATATAAAGTTAAACAGCAGAAAATAGTCCTACCTTGGCTGCATAGTTCAACTGCAAAATAATGATTTCCTCAAATTAAAAAGATAAATGTTACAGCTGTTGATTTTGAAAATTGAACATTCTGCTACTGATAAAAACTTTGGGTATAGGTAGAGCTACAACAGGAGGAAAAATAATGTAAATTGTTTGATTCATTGGGGAATTTATTTTAAAGCCTTTTTTAGGTCTATTGATACTGAATCTTTATAATATGGAACAACAAGAACACAAAGTTTCTATTTTCCACAGAGTTGTTCAACAAAAGAGACAGAATAAACAGTTTTGTCGGAGCAGCTTCAAGCAGAAGAGAAGCCTCCCAACAGAGCTGGATCTCCAGTGATGGAGGTCTGGAGGAGGTCAGCCCCTCTACAGGAAGATTAAAGAACTTTGCAGGAGCTTCCTCTTCAGCTGCTGGCTGTGGCAACAGGAAAAGGTCAGACTTTCAGAAAGCCGTAAACGCAGACTGCTACAGTTTTATGATATAAAGCACATTCCTAATAGCTTCAGACTGATTACATCTTTTACTTGATTCATACAGGTTTTCACTGTGACACACAGATGGGCCTGCTTTAAAAAAAAAAAAACACAGTCCAACTCATTCAGTAACATTGAAATGAAAACAATTTTAAATACAATGCCTTTACACTGAGTAAAATATTTCTGAGTTCATTTAATGTGAACAGCTTCTGGTTTAACTGGTTTTAAGCAAAGGTGGCAGATCAAGAAAATCTGCTAAGCATTGTACATTTGGAGAAAAGTGAAAGTAACGAATGACTGGGAGAGAACAATAGAACTGATTTGTTTTTTTCCATGATGGAAAGCAAGGAAAATGTTCCTGCTAGTTCAACCGTTTATTTATGTGAAAATGTCAGTGTATTGCATTATAGCTACTGTGAACAAATATGAATACAATAAATTTAAACTTAAAGATAAACACATTGCCATGCTTTAAGAAGAAAGATTCTGCATGAGAGCAACAACGGAGGCAGACTGATTGGTTAAAGAGTTTATTTGAAAAGCTGAGGTATGAACAGACACGGTGTTGGCTGGTCGGGATATCCGGGCTTGGCTGTGGAAGATGAGGAGACTGGTGAATAACTGGGTGGTGCCGATGAGAAATATGAAGAGCATAGGAACTCACTGAGGTGGTGATTTGGTTAGGTTTTGGGAGGGTGGTGTCCAGTGGTCCAGGCTGAAGGTGCAGGTCCGGTTGGTTCTCTCAAGATGTTATGTCAGAGGGTGGACAGGCATGTAAGCTCAGGCAGGAGGGCTACGCAGTGAGCGGTCCAAAGCTGTCTCAGATTCCTGGAAGAAGGCTTGGAGCGTCTCAGATGTGGGTCCAGAGCTATGGAGGTTTTCAAGGTGGGTCTCAGACTTGGGATCCAGAGTTCATGCAAAAGCACTAAAGAACTGACCCTCCTCCAGGTCCCAGCTCCTTATGAAGGGCTGTAATCAGCGCAGATGTGATGCACCTGCCCGTCACGCACTGCTGAGGAGAGAGAGAAAGAGAGAGAAAACCAGACCTGCACCCAGACCTAGGAGTAGGACACACATTTGAATTTCATTTACTCTCAGCCGAATGAAGGAGAGTGGTAAGATGACAGGAGGGGGTCTGGCTGTGTTTGTGAATGATATACGGTGCACCTATGTGCATTTAACTATATAAGAGAGGCTCAGAAGTAAGGATTTAAAACTGCTAGCTGTTATCATGAGGGCCTTACTATCTACTATGGAAGTTCACACATGTTATTGTGATAATGGTGTATGTTCCTCCCTCTGCCAGTGCTGGAGCAGGATGCAATGTCCTTCAAATTGTCACCAAACACTTTTTCTGATCTTTGGAGATGTTTATCATGTCTCCCTGTTCTTTGATACCCACATTTCCACACAGAGAAGAGGTGTGGACCAACAACAAGGCGGTCTACACAAATGCAGGAGAAGAACAAAATGTGTTGGCGTAAAATCCTCAATAAATTGAATAGTGTCTAAAACACAGCCACAACTCTGAAGTCCACCTTTGTTATTGTGTTTTAGCGGATGTGTATTACGGTAGACGTGAGGTCTGTGTTGGCTTGCATGTGCAAACATGGAAGTTATGAGCTTGGTTAATACAGTTTTCAAATAGCTTTTTGCACTGGGGATCAAATAGAGGTGTGGAAGGTGTCGGTGTGAAATCCATGTTAAATTGAATAGCGTCAGCTGCGATCAGGCCAAACGCTTTTGAGCATCAAAAAGGTGTCCAACGCCTCAACTTGAATGTTTGAACACATAAAAGTCAGATATGCTGTCTGATATGTGTTTCAAAGGCTCGAGCACAGTGGAGATGTTAGGCAATAATCTGTGACAGTTGTCAGGGTTCTCTATTTGGTCGGTGTTCTAACTCTGCTCCACAGGTGGTTCTAGTTGGCTGGGGGGAGTGGCCCACACCTGTGGCTTGTTTGGAGCAGTGTTCACTGGCGTCTTAAGGAAGGCTCAGACAGATGGAAGATGCCAGATCCTTACCCAGTCGTGGTACGACTAGGCCTTTGACCAGATCTTGGAAACCTGAACTTGTGAGTTTTTTCGTATCTCTGAAATCTGACAAATTTTTGGATCTCCTGCTTTTTCTTAGTTTGTGTTTGGACTACTCACCCGCCTTGACATCTCGCTCGACGAACCAGCTTCTAAGAATCCCTGAAGCTCAGATGTTGCTCTGGCGTTCCCCCTCTTACTCACTTGGTGATACCAAGCCAGGCCTGAGGTTCCCTTCCCTGGATTCTGCTGGTTCCTCTGCACTCTGGTTGCTCCATCTGTCACCCCTGCCTGCCGTGGCTCGCTCCGGATCCCTTGCCGATTTACCATCAGTCCGCCCTCCAGCCGCTAACCACCAACTGTCCACTGTGCGCATTCGGTCTCAGAGTTCCCTCGTCACTAGTTCCCCAGTTAGGTTTGTCCAACTAAATGGTAAGCGGCTAGGCTTCTGGAGATTTCTCTCTGATTCGATCTCTCTTATCAAATCTACTTTTCTTCCTACAGTTTCTCCAGCACTGACTTCCAGACCTCGACAGATCCCATCAGCAGTATCAATCTCTGTAGTCTGAATTTAAATAAAACATCTTAAACTGTGACTTGTCTTCTGTATTGTGTCTGCATGTGGGCAAAACATATAAAAACCATGACAATAGTAGTTAAGCATACCCAAGAATGATTTCATGTGTGACTGATTTTGTGGTTGAGGATCATCACCAATGCCTTGGATCTTGTTAGCAACTGGATGGTTTCCCTCTCGTTAATTCTATACCCTTGATAAGTAGCCTATGGAGCCATGAACACACATTTTGCTTTCTTTCATCTAAGTCCTGCCTTAGAGAGCCTCTCCAATGCGGCCTCCAGATTTCTGATGTGATTTTCCTCATCTTTTCCAGTATTGGAATGTCATCCACTCTAACCACCACCTGCTGGACTCCCTGTAGCAGGTTGTCCTCAAACATTGCGAACAGTCTGTTTCACTCGGGCTGTAGACTTGTCTGTAATCTGAAAATGGCCCCCAAGTCCAGTTTCACAGTTTTAAGACAGTTTATCGCCTACAAGTTTGGTCCCTCTCATTTAACCATAAGTAGTGGGAGCTGTTTGCTGTTTGCTTTGTTAATTTTTCCTAACACCTCAACACTTTCTCTGGTGTATGTCTACAGTTTGATTTTTGTGTGTTTAAGTTTTTCTCCTCCAATCTCTTTATATGTTCTCTCATTTACAATTGTCATACCTGCTCCGAAATTGATTTCAAATCAATGGCATGTGCATTCACTGTTACATTTTTTTCTGTAGGGTCTCACTCTTTCCTTTCTATTCAGGGCATTCAGAATGTACGTGTAGTCCTCCTCATCTCCTTCCTGCTCCAGAGCATGAATTACTGCAGGTCTGTTTTCCATTCTCTGTTTTGGATAACTGGAGTTACGACATTTCTGGGCCAAGTGTCTCCTCTTCCAACAGGTGTAACAAGCCACCTCTTTGAACCTGCAGTCAGAGGAGTTCTGATTTCCGCCGCACCTCTGGCATCCCGCCGTATACCCTGTGCTGTATGGGGTGGTCTGTTGGATTTTGTCTGTTCCTGATTGCTGTAGCTCCGCAATGTCCTTAGCTGCTGCTTCCATGAATGTTGCTATTTCTGTCACCCATGCCAATGTTAGTTTATCATCTGCCTCTGGGTAATCTCCCAGGTTACCCAGCCGGCAAAGGTCCCTGAGGACAGCATGAACTTTTGCTTCAAATGGAAATATGGCACGTTTATAGTCAGCACTCTCAATTGCAATGTGTGCAGTTTATCCTCATAGTCAATGTAATAACATAAGGTTTTCTCCAAGATCAACTGGAATTATTTGGATTATTAACAAGCAGCTTGACTTCATTTACTGAAAAAAGCAAGAGAAAGCTTTCATTGGATGTCTCTGCACCATGTCTGTATTCACAAGATAATTCAAAAGGGGGTTTTGAGTTTCACCAACTACTGCAGGAGCTGCGCTTTCAGTACTATCTATGTGACATCTGAGCCCAGATGACAACCGGCTAAACAGCATTGGTGCCTTCATCTCCAGTCAGGACAATTACAGATGCCCCATTTCAGCTGAGGAGCATCTGTCCATCTGTCTGAGGTTAGTGAGCCTCATTCAGGGGGCTTAATGTTAACATTTATCAGTGATAAGAAGTAAAAAATATTTTGCTGTTGGAAAATCCACCACTACGTAATATACTCTCACTGTTTGTTTGACACACAGCATCGACAGCCCCCAAGGCCCTCTAGCAAGCCAGAGACCCCAGTATTGCCAGACACCCGGGGAGTTACTGGCCCAAACCCCCAGCGACATACTCAACAGAACCCAAGCCCCTGAGGCCTGGCCAGGACACTAACCCAAGAACGACAGACCCTTAGAACACAGAGCCTCGGACCCACCCCAGATCCACCCCAGAGCAGCACAGCTACCACACCAGTAGCCCACGTCCAGCAGTGCAGAACCCCCCAAGAGCATCGCAAATGGCTGCCAGTGCCACCCTGGGGCTCCCCAAACCCCGCCCAGGCAAGGCCCACCGACCCCAGCACCCTACACACTAGACACGTCACTCCGGTCACCCCCCAGAGCCAGTCACCCCCTCAATCAACAACTAGGCCCTACAGGACACATCCCACTGCCCCCATTCCAACTAAATGATGGAGCCAATCAAAGGAGTCCGGAGAGGTCGATCTGATGTGGAGGCAGATGCTGTCTCAAGACTAATATGATCCAACAAAAGATCTCTATGCTGATTGATACTGAGAATTTTTTTGCTCTTCAAATTCATGAGGACACATGCAGACACTGTGGCTCCAGGTCCTATCTGCTCCCAAAACAAGGAGACTATTCTATCAAGAGTCTTCATGAATTAAGGCTGATTTAGCACCCAGATGTCCTTTCAGGGGTCAACCCAGATGACCTCAAGAACCATGAAATAGCTTTCAGACCTTAAAACAAACACCCTGTGGAGATGTGCATGTTCTTTTCCCTCAGAGGGGAGACAGTTTAGAGACCAGAAGTACCTCTTATTATTTTCCATAAAAATGCCTGATTAATATATATCTAATGATATACTTTCATAACAGTACATAACCATAGTGCATGAATATAAGTGTCAGGATTATTGCCTGTGCACTGTGAACAGATATTAGGTTGTGCAAAACCCATCTTGAATAATATTTGACCTGTATAGTGTACTTTATGATGAATTTGTATTGTATTAGTTGTAAGTCTGGGGTTCAAGTCATTTTAATAGTTCTTAAACATATATGACACAAGGAGTCTTTCTTAAAGCTGACTGATAAATCCTCTGCCCATTTCATTAAAGGAAGATATATTAAATAACCTAGTCTCCCTTTATCTTTCATCTTCTGTAGCATCTTTAAGATGATACCTCGTGGGGGAGGGATACATTTAGTGACAGAAGGGTCAAATGTTGTTATATTGGGGATCATTGAGAATAAGTAATTAATTCTAGGTAAAATCATAATTTTCACTGAAGCAACCCCTCCCATATGACATTGGTTGTGATTTCCATTGTCAAGATCTTCTTCTATCTTCTTTAAAAGAGTGACGTGGTTAAATTTAGTTAAATCCGGCAGTTTAAGCAACAAAGTAATGCCCAAACATTTAATACTCCCTGACTGTAGTTGTAAATCTAGGGGGTTCTGTAAAGAGCAACTTCACGGTCCTCCAGAAGCAGCACCCGAGCAGCCGGGTAACCAGGCTGGCTGGGTGACGGTTCGTAGGAAGCATACCTCTAGATACCAGCCCCCAGGTCACCACCAACCCGTCTGCACTTCTAACAAATTTTCCCCACTCAGCGACACACCCGCTGAGAAGCCGACCCTGATTACTGGCAGCTCCATAGTCAGAAACATGGCCCTAGAGACACCAGAGACCATAGTAAAATGCCTGCCCGGGGCCAGAACGGGCGACATTGAATCCTACCTGAAACTGCTGGCTAAGGATAAGCGTAAATGCAGTAAGATTGTTATTGGCGGTAATGACACCCGGTCACGCCGAGCGTAGGTCACTAAAGTTGGCGTTGCTTCGGTGTGTGAGTTTGCTAAAACAAAGTCGGACTTCGTAATTTTCTCTGGTCCCCTGCCTGATGTGACCAGTGATGACATGTTTAGCCGCATGTCATCTTTCAACCGCTGGTTGTCTAGCTGGTGTCCTGAAAACGACGTGGGCTACATTGATAATTGGCAAACTTTCTGGGGAAAACCTGGTCTGATCCGGAGAGACGGCATTCATCCCACTTTGGATTGTGCAGCTCTTCTTTGTAGGAACCTGGCCGGATTTATTAGTTCTCCTAAATGTTGACAACCCAGGGTCCAGACCAGGAAACAGAGCCATAGTTTAACACACCTCTCTGCAGCTTCTGTACTGTTACCCACCCATTATCCTATTGAGACTGTGTCTTTCCCACTGCCAAAACTGAACAGATCAAAAACTGATCTAAAAGGAAATCAATACGGCCAACCTTGAACCAAAAAATAAAATGATTAAATGTGGTCCATTAAATATAAGGTCTCTCGCTCCAAAGACATTGTTAGTTAATGAATTGATTTCTGATAATCAGATTGATTTATTTTGTCTCACAGAAACTTGGCTCCAAGTGGACTATGTTAGTATAAATAAGTCAACTCCCTCCACTTATTCAAATTTCCACATTCCCAGATCTGTGGGAAGAGGAGGATGAGTGGCAACCATCTTTCAGTCCCAGGCCAATTAATAACTACAGTTCTTTTGAACATTTAACCCTCAGTTTTCCTCATCCAAATTGCAAAGCAATAAAACCTCTTCAGTCTGTTGTTTTGTATCGTCCACCAGGCACTTACACTCAGTTTTTGGATCAGTTGTCGGACTTCTTATCTGATTTGGTGTTAAACACTGACTAGGGTATAGGGTAGTTCACACGTGACGTCAGCGCTACATCCGGGTCCCGCGGGTAGGCAAAAACAGAGCTGCTGAATGGACTGGGGGAGCCAACATACTACAACAGAATTTGCAGTCTACACTTCATCTCCGGTATATACAACTTAATTCTGCTCTAGTCATTGTTCTACTTAAATAGCGGCGGAGGGGAGGTGGCGATCGCTACACGGGCCGGAGAAGCGGTAGCAGAAGCAGCCGCTTCTCCGGCCCGTGTAGCGATCGCTAACGGCGGCGGAGCAGGCAGCGGCTGCTCAGCCCGTTCACGGGCTGCTAGCAACAGCAGCGGCTTCTCCGGCCCGTGTAGTGTTTACGCAGCAGGGCTGCTGCTGCGTAAACACTACACGGGCCGAAGAAGCAGTTGCTGTAGCTGCTACAGCAGCTACAGCAGCTGCTGCTGCTATTATGCCCCCGTTCACGGGCGCTAGTACTTCTGTGTTTACGCTGCAATGTCGCCGACACCGCCACCCATTTTAAAAAGACAAAAACACCAAAATAATCCGTAGTGAACAATTGTTTTTTTTAACCTACCGGGCGGGTAGGTTAAAAACCTACCCTGCTTAATCCCTCATGGCGTCGCGGGCGTTGCTGGAGCCTTTTTCCTGATATAAAATAATTGTAGCCGTCCTGTGATTTCATGGCTTTCTTGCTCTCTCGTGTGTACTGGCCTGCCGTGTTTATAAGGCAGCTGTATGTCGCAGTACGAAACCCTTGGCCAGCATTTCACAGACTCACTCCATCCCTTCAGGCTTTTGCTGTGTGGATCTGGCAATCTGATACCATCAACTATCAACTTACTCTTAAAACAATCTTGTAGTACGTTATCTAAAGAAGGAAAATACGTGGAGAACTCGTCAGTTTCTCTGTTTGCGTCCGCCATTGTGTTCGCCTTTTGCCTACCAGTCCGGCGCGCATGCGCGAAAAACCCGCATCAAAACAATAACAATGAACTACCCTTATTATAGTGGTTGATTTCAACATTCATGTTGACACAGAATGTGATAACCTTAGAGTAGCCTTTAAAACTATCCTAGATTCAATTGGTTTTGCTCAAAATGTGCATAAACCTACACACTCTTGGCTCCATACTTTAGACCTTGTTCTGACATATGGCATTGATTATGAAGAATTAACAGTATTTCCTCACAACCCTGTCCTATCTGATCATTTTTTGAGTTTGATCTAACTGAGTTCTCCACCCCCAAAAGAGGGTTCCATTATAGTAGATTTTTATCGGAGAATGCTGTATCAAACGTTAAAGAGTCTGTCCCCCTTGTAATATCTTCAAAATTGCAGAAATGCCCTGGAGATAGCAGCAATGTTGTTTTTTCTCATTCACAAATAGATGTCTTTGTTAACGGTGTGACTTCCTCATTGCATTGCATTACACCTTGTCTGGCGTTTTGTTATCTAAGACATCATCCAGGGAAGACAGCTCACCCGCTATTACCATCTAATGTAGAACAGATTACTGGATCAATGTGTGCTTCTGTGCTTTTTTGTCACTCTTATTGTGTCTCTGCTCTGTCTTCTGTAACCCCCAGTCAGTCGAGGCAGATGACCGTTCATACTGAGCCCGGTTCTGCCCGAGGTTTTCCTTCCCGTTAATGGGGAGTTTTTCTTTCCACTGTCGCTTCATGCTTGCTCAGTATGAGGGATTGCTGCAAAGCCATTGACATACAGACAACTCTCCCTGTGGCTCTACGCTTTTTCAGGAGTGAATGCTGCTTGTCAAGACTTTGATGCAATCAACTGGTTCCCTTATATAGGAAATTTTTTGAACAATCTGTATAATCTGACCCAATCTTTATAATCTGATTGATTTTGACTTTGTAATGTGCCTTGAGATGACATGTTTCATGAATTGGCGCCATATAAATAAAATTGAACTGAAAATTTCAATTGAATAGTAATGGTTTGCATAAAGTGAAATTTAAAGCTTTATGGTGGTAATTAATTATATTTCTAATACACAGTTTATTGCTCTAACCATTGCCTTAGATTGAAAGCCGGACCTTTCTACATCTTCTTCCTACAGTTGAGCAACACAACTGACCAGTTATTCAACATTCTTTGGAACTGATGGTTGATTAAATAGACATGTAGGTGTGAGACCAAACAGACTGCATTCATCTGTAGAAACAAAAGCTTAGAACGTATTCTACGGGAGTGGAGCTCAAAAAGTCAGTCTGACTGAGAGGAGAAATGGAGCAAAATGCAGCTGTTATAGATAAGGAGACTTTCTGCTGTTCGATCTGTCTGGATCTATTAAAGGATCCGGTGACTACTTCCTGCGGACACAGCTACTGTTGTGACTGCATTAAAATCCATTGGAATGAAGAGGATCGGAGAGGAATGCACAGCTGCCCTCAGTGCAGGAAGACCTTCAAACCGAGGCCTGTCCTGGCTAAAAACACCATCCTAGCAGCTTTAGTGGAGCAGCTGAGGACGACTAGACTCCAAGCTGCTCCTGCTGATCTCTGCTATGCTGGACCTGAAGATGTGGCCTGTGATTCCTGCTCTGGAAGAAAACTGAAAGCTATCAAGTCCTGTTTAGTCTGTCTGGCATCTTACTGTAAGAAACACCTTCAGCCTCATTATGATTCAGCTGCATTTAAGAAACACAAGCTGGTGGAGCCCTCCAAGAACCTCCAGGAGAACATCTGCTCTCGTCATGATGAGGTGATGAAGATTTTCTGTCGTACTGATCAGAAGTGTATCTGTAGTCTCTGTTTAATGGATGAACACAGAGGCCACAACACAGTCTCAACTGCAGCAGAAAGGGCCGTGAGGCAGAGAAATCTCAAAGTGAAACGAGAAAGAATCCAGCAGGGAATCCAGGACAGAGAGAAAGATGTGAAGCTGCTTCAACAGGAGCTGGAGGCCATCAAGCACTCTGCTGATAAAACAGTGGAGGACAGTGAGAAGATCTTCACTCAGCTGATCCGTCTCATCCAGAAAAGAAGCTCTGATGTGAAGCAGCAGATCAGATCCAAGCAGGAAACTGAAGGGAGTCGAGTCAAAAAGCTTCAGGAGAAGCTGGAGCAGGAGATCACTGAGCTGAAGAGGAAAGACGCTGAGCTGAAGCAGCTCTCAGACACAGAGGATCACAACCAGTTTCTCCACAACTACACCTCACTGTCAGCACTCAGTGAGTCTACACACTCATCCAGCATCAAGATCCGTCCTCTGAGCTACTTTGAGGATGTAACAGCAGCTGTGTCAGAGCTCAGAGATAAACTACAGGACATCCTGAGAGACGCATGGACAAACATCTCACTAACAATTACTGAAGTTAATGTTTTACTGTCAGAACCAGAACCAAAGAGTAGAGCTGGATTCTTGAAATATTCATGTGAAATCACACTGGATCCCAACACAGCAAACAATTATCTGTTACTATCAGAAGGAAAGAAAAAGGCAACAGTGATGGATCAAAATCAGACTTATTCTAGTCACCCAGACAGATTTAGTGAATATGCTCAGGTTCTGAGTAGAGAGAGTCTGACTGGACGTTGTTACTGGGAGGTGGAGAGGAGAGGGAGAGTTTATGTAGCAGTCACATACAACAATAGCAGCAGAGCAGGAGATGAGAGTATATTTGGATGTAATGAAAAATCTTGGGCATTAGACTTTTACCAAAACAAGTATGTATTCTGGCACAACAATATCTCAACCTCCATCTCAGGTCCTGTTTCCTCCAGAGTAGGAGTGTACCTGGATCACAGAGCAGGTATTCTTTCCTTCTACAGCGTCTCTGAAACCATGACTCTCCTCCACAGAGTCCAGACCACCTTCACTCAGCCGCTACACGCTGGAGTTTGCATTGGTTTTAATACTGGAGACTCAGCGCTGTTCTGCAAACTGTAAAAAAGTTTGGGTCGTGTTCAATTTGATTTTCTTTACTTCTTCATTATTTTTTCTTAAAAAGCTGAAAAATATGTTTATCACTTGTCGGTTTTAGCAGTTGTGATCTCAGTAATAAAATGTCAAATAATTCCCCAGGTTGAAAAGTGAAAGCGGTTATTCTGGTTTGGACCTCTTTTGTTGAGACAAGACACACATGAGGCAACAGATATTGTCTCTTTGTGGACTTAAGTTGATTTTATATCTGTTGTTGATTTTCAATTAAAGATATTTCAGAATAAAGCCATGTTTCTTCACTGTTTAGCTCTGTTGGTGGTTGTAATGATTGAATCCAGATTTGTTTCAAACTTTTTAGAGCTATTTTTGATGTGATCACTATTTTCTATGTTTTTTGACCCTTGTGTTCTCATCAGTCTTTATGAGTTTTAGCAAAGGGATGGTACAGGGATACACCGAAAGATGCCTTTATTTTACAATGTATTTTTTACCATAGTTATTGTCATGCTCTTCTGTCTATGCTCTGTCTATGCTTTCTATGCTCTTTGTAAAGGACTGAATTAACAGTAAATAAAAAATAACTCTTTGTAAAGGACTGAAATCACGGTAAATAAAACATTTTCCCAATACAGTTTGTGCTCATCAATAAAAATGTATTCTAATTCTTTTTCAATTTCTAATATTTTTTTTATCTTGTTTACTGATCTCGCTGTTTCTTCAAAATTGCTTTTATTTATTTTTTCCAGTAAACCATCACTTTTAAACTCTTTCAACAAAGAACTACAGAGGAGGATTAGGACCATTAAAAAAAAGTTATTCAGAAAAAAGTCTATTCAATTCGGACTTTTTCTCAGAATTCTGACTCTAATCTTCTGAGAATAAAGTCAGAATTATGGGTCTAAAATCAGAATTCTGAGAATAAGAAGTCATCTTTGTCAAAAGCCAACACTGAATAGAAGGGGGGATAACACTGCCAATTCCCCAGTGTGTACAGCTCAGTGTTGAAGGAGAACTCCGATCATATTCAGAATTCAAACTTCTGACAATACCTTAAATATAAAATTATTACATACTGTTCAAAAAAATTATACATTCTTTTAATAAAGAGTAATTTTCATTTGAATGTGCTTTACTGGAGTTATCCATGTTGGTCAATGAACAATACTACCAGCTCCCAGTGACGTCATGGTGTGGTATCGGCTGTCGAGCAAGTCCCAATGCTGTATCTGTTTGTCACAATGCGCTATTATCCAAGATGGCGATGACTAGTGCAGTATGCGAAGCATAGAGTAATGGATTTAATAGCGACAGCGATGGGAGTTCCGTGGATTTTCTGTCATCATTTGATAGCGATTTGGAATATATGGAAGACTTTCTTGATAGCAACCTGACTTTTGACAAAATATAGCCATACCAGTTTGAGCTGAGGAGACCAAAAAGGGACGATGTGAGTTGAATCTGTCTGCTGCAGCTGTGGTGTAGCGGCAGGCCCCTGTCGTCGTTTTATCCATTTGTTAACTGTTATAAGATGGTCCAACTGATTTAACATTACTATTATGTTTTTACTGATTAACACTACATTCATTAAATCACAGCAAAAGTATAAGTTTTAGGTACAGATAATGATCCATTGATTCTTCCGTGCTGACTGGACTTCTCTTTTAAAACTCATTCACAACAGAGTCTAGTGGCCGCCTCATCCCATGATCCTGTTATGGAGGACCCGGTGGCCCTCTCAGATCTGGTGGTGTTGGCTGACACTTCAGATCCTCCTCCTGTCTATGCCAAGGTTCTGGCATAGAACCTTGTTCCTGCCACCGAGGGTGCAGTACAGGCAGCTGTTCCTGCCACCGAGGGTGCAACACAGGCAGCCGCTCCTGCCTCTGTGGGAGTTACACAGGTCGATGCTCCTGCCTCGGCGGGTTATCCGCCGGTCCGTGAGGTGTGGAGGGGGTTCAGACGAGCCCTCTCCCAGTCAGCAACTCTGGGCTTCGGTAAGACGAAAATCGTCAGGGGCCGCGGTGAGACGACAAGCATCGGGGGCCTCAACGAGGCGACAAGCATCCAGGAACCCATGGAGACTTAGAAATCCCTGGTCCTTTTGGGAAGGTCTATCTTCCATACCTTTGGCTGGACAGCCAACTTTACAAGTGCCTGCAGACTGTCAAGGTCTGAGGTGCTGGACAGCCTCCTGCTGAGGTTCCTGGTTTCCAATAGTCTGGGTAACCCTGTAGCCCGTAGCCCGGCACCACCTGAATCCTGCAGCCCAGTGCCGCCTGAATCCTCCAGCCCATCGGCACCTTAATCCTGCAGCCTGGCGCCCTCTGAAGTCAGTAGTTTGGCATCGCCTGAACTCTGTAGCCCGGCCTCGCCTGAAGTCCGTAGTCCAGCACCTTCTGGGGCTAGTATTCAAGCATCCCCTGATGCTAAACTCTAGGCTAACTACTGGGTTAGCATTAGGGGGGGGGGGGGGGGGGGGGGGTGCTGCCTCCGACAACGCCCGCCAAGGGGTTTGCTCCACCATCGAGGCCCATATAGGGGCCTGCATCGTCAACTTCGGCCTGCTGAGGGTCCTGCACCATTTACTCAACCGGTCAGGGGCCAGCCGCACATCCTGACACGCCGGGGTCGTCCTCCGGGATGCTAGCGGTACATCCTGACACGACAGGGTCATCCTCTGGGGTGCATGCCGGACTTCCTGACACACAGGAGTCATCCTCCGGGATGCCCGCCAGACATCCTGACACGCCGGAGTCGGCCTCCCGGATGCCCTCTGGACAACTTGACACACCAGGGTCGCCCTCCGGGACACCCTCTGGACAACTTGACACGCCAGGGTCGTCCTCCAAGAAGCCCGCCGGACAACTTGACATGCTGGGGTCATCCACCGGGATGCCCACTATACAACTTGACATGCCGGGGTCGTCCCCCGGGACACCTGCAGGACATCCTGACACACCAGGGTCGTCCTCTTGGACGCCCGCCGGAAAACTTGACATGCTGGGGTCATTCTCCGGGATGCCCTGCCAGACATCCTGATACGCCGGGGCCATCCTCCGGGACACCCGCTGGACATCCTGACATGCAGGGGGTCATCTTACTGGAAGCCCGCCGTACATCCTGACAAGCCCGGGTCATCCTCTGGGATGCACGCCAGACATCCTGACACGTCGGGGTCGTTCCCCCGGGACACCCGTAGGACAGCCTGACACACTGGGGTCGTCCTCTTGGACGCCCGCTGGAAAACTTGACATGCTGGGGTCATCCCCTGACACGCCCACCATACAACTTGACACACCGGGGTCGTCCTCTTGGATGGCCGCCAGACAACTTGACATGCTGGGGTCATCCTCCGGGACACCCACTGTACAACTTGACACGCCGGGGTTGTCCTCTGGGATGCTTGCTGGACAACTTGACATGCCAGGGTCATCCTCCGGGATGCCCGCTGAACAACTTAACATGCTGGGGTCATCCTCCGGGACGCCAGACAGACATCCTGACACACTGGAGTGTCTGACCACCGAATCTGCCTGTCCTTATCTAGCCAGTCTGCCTGTTTGTGTACCGTCCTAAAATTGTAACTCTGACCACCAAGCCTGCGTGTTCCTGTATTGCCGAACTGCCTCTAATAACCCTCTTAATCTCATCTGCTTGTCCAGCCTAAATACTGGGTCCTCTGTTTTGTTCCGATCGTGACACAAACCTCCTCCAGGTTTTGTAACCGATCCTTTAACTCTGTTGTCCTTTAACTCTGTTGTCCTTTAACTCGCTGTTTGTGTGATTACCCAGAAGATACTGCACTCCACCCGGAATTGAAACAGCATTTTTAACAGAGTAAATCTATGTTTTCCATCTCCACAGACCCAGTTTGTGTCTGGAACTGTATTTGTTGCCCCCATGATTTACTCAGTTACATGTTCTTTATGGTAGAAATAGTATTAATAAATTCTGGGAGCATAATAGTAACTCATGCCGCAAATGATTGTCACTCGTTGCGATGAAGGTGATGGAGAAGTAAACCCCAGGTGTGGTGTTGGTACTCAGATAAAAGTGTAAGACACAAAAAGCAATAGCTTCTGCACTGAAAGGGGTCACCTTCAGAGGGGATGTGTGCATAAACAACTGGCAAATTGGCTCCCATGCACACTTAACAGTTATCCTTCGTAACAGAATTAGCAGTGAAAAAATTTAAATCATGCATTATTTTTTTATCCATCTTAAACTAAGTTGGATGGCCCAGGGAGATCATTCTGGGAGGGATCTCTGGGTTCTGTTTGGGAACTGGTCATGGTCCATAAAAACGACAGCAATCAATATAATAATCCCTGTATATTTCTAGGGCTGGTCCAAAAGCAACATCTTGGAAGAGAAGGAAACCAATAAATTACCTAAATTTAGTCCCTACTCTTTACTGTTTTTCAAATCTAAAGTGCCAGAGGGTGGAGAGGTGGGTGTACAATATGTCAGGTGTCAAATTGCCCCAGCTTTGCCTTTTACCTGGACTGTATGTGAGGTGAACTACATTATCTCATATGGTCCTTGCAACCTGGGTTCCGACCACTTACTCTTTTGGACCTGTGCACCGGCACCCCAGAGGGGTATGCAGCCCCCAGACAAGATAGGGGAATGGGCTTCCGGGGTGGACCTGTAAGTGGGCGGGGCACCTGTCTCTTTGGAATGTGGGTGGGGCTTAAGGTTGATGACTGAAGGTGGGGTCAACAATTCTCTATGGTAGAAATAAATTATGTCACAAACGCACAGTTTTTCACCTAAACCACTTATTCTTCTATATTGAAAGCCTGGCATTTCTTCCTCTTCTTTCAGCTCTTGAGCAGCATCTGACCAGTCATTCCGCATTCCTCCTCAGATACTGACGGTTGGTTAAACAAACATGTAGGTGCAAGATTTGACGGACTACATTCTTCTGTACAAACAAAAGCTTAGAGCATATTCTCAGGGGTATAGCTCACAAACTCAGCCTGACTGAGAAAAGAAATGGAGCAAAACTTAGATATTATACACCAGGACACTTTCTGCTGTTCTATCTGTCTGGATCTACTGAAGGATCCGGTGACTGTTTCCTGTGGACACAGCTACTGTTGTCACTGCATTAAAATTCACTGGGATAAAGAGAATCAGAGAGGAGTAAACACTTCAGAATTCAGCTGTTATATTGCTTCTCTGTTTAGCTCTGTTGGTGATGGCACTCTGCCCCCTAATGGAGGGAGGTGTTCCATGACATAGAGTTTGTATTTTTAGATTAAACGCTGAGTTGATACTGTTCATGTCTATGAAAAATATTATCAGTTACGTAGATTAAATGTAGATTAAATCACTTATCACTTTTAATTCAAATCTTAGTTCTGTAGTTATCCCTATATTTTTGTGCTTTATATGAACTTCCCATAACTATGACAGTCTCTTAATTGAGTGTTCAGAGCTCTGAATTTTTTTTTAACAATTACCTGGGTTGTGTGTTTTTATTTTAAGTTTCACAAAGTATTAATTAGTACTAATATTGATGTTAATGTTATTTGAATACTAGTATTATCTATTCTGGATAGTGAACAAAACAGACAATGCTATGTTCAACAGCTATAACTCGTGATAAGCAGCAGCAAGTTATTAGCATTAGGAGCATCAGGGGCTTGTTTAAAAGACCTTTTAGACATGTTTCAGTTTAATGAGCAGATTGAAAAACACAAATATGTTAACATCCCTTCAGTATTTAAAACCCTCACTGAAACAAAGCTTGATATGACCTAATAAACACAACCCAAAAAGCCAAAATATTGTTGTGTGACGTGTTAGCGTTAACTTCCCAGCTTGGCCCAAGAACACAGTAAAAACACATCAGCAATTAGCTTCAGATGTAAGACGTTCTGGCTTCATCTTGCAAACACAAAACAAACACATGTGATGACAAAACTTTCAAAATAACACAAGATCCGGTCCGTGCATGCTTAGCTAGGCATTTATGTTTAAACAAAAATTTTGCAAATACTTATTTGTGTGCATAGAAACAGGTGCACAAGTTGACCGTTCAACATGCGGCTTATGACGACACTATTCTTTCAGAGTTAAGAATGCTAAATCTTTATGAGCTCTGTAGCGACTGCTTACCTTTCTTTAGTAATTACTAGCTTTTGCGCAAGGCTTCACAGGTTAAGGAATTAATAACTTTTTAAGCTTATGCTTTTCACCTTTTTTAAGCGAAATGAGCAATTTTAGCTTTATGAGCACCCCCCTTTCCACATAAACAGGGTGGCACCTCAGATTAACTAGGGGTTAAATCTGGAAACAAATTTGTTCTACACAACACAAATAAAGCTCTTAAAATGTCCTATTAGACGAATACGCAAAGCATCTTAGGTTAGATATTTGAGCATCTAACTCCTCTGGACTGGAATATAATTTTGAAAGCACATAACTTTGGACTTTTCATTTAAGACTTGTGGTTTAAGCAAACATGAGGATAAGTCCCAGCATCTGGAAACAGATGCTGGGACAAACAAAACAAAATTTGGTTCAGTCAGTAAGATTAACTTGACAGTTAAATCAACTATCAGACTGTTGGTTACACCAAATGACTTGATTGATTCAAGCATATGAATTTACGCTTTTCGTAGCACAACCATTTTAATTAATTTTTGTTATAGCTATCCTTTGATTTTGAACAACAGGGTATGTTGACTGGTCTGTCCAGGTCATGTTGGCACCATCCTCGGGGGGCCTGTCCTGTGGGCCGTCTGGCCTGCGTGTGAGATGGGGGGCCAAGACCGGAGCAAGAACCGGGAAGATTGGGTTGTGGTGGAGTCCTCCCCCTCCTCCCCAACTTGACTTTAGGGTACACGTACCGGGTCCGGGTGCCTGGTCCTCCTTTGGGGTTGGCACCTAGACCTTTGAATATAGGATGTGTGTGATGAATGCAAATGTGTGTAGGGCATCACCCCCCCTCTTTTTTTGTTTTTTTACTGGTGTGTTTGTGGGTTGTGTGTGGGGGTACTGGGGTGGAAGTCAATGAATGAGAATGTGTGTTTTTTTGTCAGGTTGGGTTTGAACTGCTCCCTCTCCCAAGGACATCTCAAGTCTCCGCTTAGAGCGGAACCCCACCCCCCCTGTCCTGCCCTTGGCCTGCTGGTGCATTGGTGGTACTCGGTGTCTGGGGACGGGTGCCCGGGCGGGTGTCGGCTCACTCCTGGCGGCTGCTTCGCTGGGCCTGGCCCCCCGGGGCTCGGTCCCTGGGGCCCACGACCAGTTCCATCTCGGAGTAGCTGGCTGCCGGCAGACGGCTCATGGGGGCTTCGGTGCTGCAGCGGCTGGGGGTTTGCTGGGGGCCGTTTCCCCTCTTCCCTCAGTGGGGGGGACAGATTTCCTGAGTTGGCCTTTCTTTCACCTTTTCTCCTTTTTTTTCTTCTCATTTTCTCTCTTTTCTACTTTTTCAGTGTAGTGTCCACATGTGTAACATGACTTATTCCCTACAGAAATCATAATAAAACTAGGCAAGGCAAGGCAAGGCAAATTTATTTATATAGCACAATTCAGTAAAGAGACAATGCAAAGTGCTTTACATGATTAAAATATAGGAATAAAAGCAAGTAGGGATAGAATGTAGAAACAAAAAAGAACATTTAAAAACAGTAAGACAGTTTAACTTGAACATTCAAAGGCAATTTTAAACAAATGTGTTTTTAATATCGATTTAAAGGAACTCAGGCTTTCCGCACTTTTACAGTTTTCTGGAAGTTTGTTCCAGATAAGTGGAGCATAGGAACTAAATGCTGCTTCTCCGTGTTTGGTTCGTGTTCTAGGTATGCAGAGAAGGCTGGAGCCAGAGGACCTGAGTGGTCTGGAGGGTTTATACGCTGAAAACAAGTCTGTGATGTATTTAAGTGCTTTAGGGATTTAGAGACTAACAGAAGTATTTTAAAGTCTATTCCCTGAGATACAGGGAGCCAGTGTAATGACTTTAGAACTGGGGTGATGTGCTCTACTTTCTTAGTCTTAGTGAGGACGCGGGCAGCAGCGTTCTGGATCAGCTGCAGCTGTCTGATCCACTTTTTAGGCAGACCTGTGAAAACACCGTTGCAGTAATCAATTCTACTAAAAATAAACGCATGGATTAGGTTTTCCAGATCCTGCTGAGATATTAGTCCTTTAATCCTGGAAATGTTCCTCAGGTGATAGAAACCGACCTTGTAATTGTCTTTGGATGCTTTTGTAGTTTCAGGTCTGAGTCCATCACTACACCCAGGTTTCGGGCCTGATTAGTGGTTTTTAGCTGAAGCGACTGAAGCTGTGTGCTAACTTTTGATTTCTCCTCTATTGGTCCAAAAATTATTACTTCTGTTTTGTTTTTATTCAACTGAAGAAAATTTTGGCACATCCTCGTATTGATTTCTTCTAGGCATTTACTCAGTGCTTGAACTGGTTTATAGTCACCCGGTGACATGGTGATGTAAAGCTGTGTGTCGTCTGCATAGTTATGGTAGCTGATGTTATTTTTTATTATCTGAGCTAGGGGGAGCATGTAGATATTGAAGAGGAGTAATTTTTGTCGTCTGGGATGTAAAGTTACCTACTGACACAAAAAAGTCCCTGTTCTTTAAGTAGGATTTAAACCAGTGGAGTGCTGTACCAGAGAGGCTGACCCAGTATTCCAGGCGCTCTAACAGAATGGAGTGATCAACAGTATCGAATGCTGCACTGAAGTCCAATAGTACCAGCACGGTGGTTCTTCCATAATCTGTATTTATGTGGATGTCATTAAACACCTTAATAAGGGTGGTCTCTGTACTGTGGTGAGCGCGGAAACCTGACTGGAAAACGTCAAAGTGGCTGGTCGTTGTTAAGAAGGTGCTTAATTGTTGAAATACAGTTTTTTCAATAATCTTACTGATAAAGGGGAGGTTTGAGATGGGCCTGTAGTTCTGGAGTAGAAGTTTGTCTAAATTGTTCTTTTTCAGCAGTGGTTTGATATTTGCTGTTTTTAGGGACTGAGGAAAAACACCTGACAGAAGGGACGTGTTTATTATCTGAGTCAAATCAGACGCTATGCCAGGTAAAACTTTTTTAAAGAAAGCTGTGGGTAGAACATCAAGGCAGCTGGAGGAGGAACTTAGCTGCTAAATGATCTGCTCTAAGCTTTTGTGGTTTATTTGGCTGAAATGAGACATTATGTCAGAAGTAGTTCCAGCTGAATACAGCTTTGGTTCTGGTGTTGATATGGTAGTACAAAGTGATCCTCTAATTTTTAGGATTTTTTCAGTAAAGAGGTTAGCAAATTCATTGCAGGCCCTGGTGGAGAGGAGTTCGGAAGCCACTGACACAGGGTGATTTGTTAGCAAGTCAACTGTGGAAAATAAGACACGAGCATTATTAATGTTTTTCTTGATGATCTCTGAGAAGAAAGATTCCCTTGCATTTTTCAATTGTAAGTTATATCTGTTAAGTCTCTCTTTATAGATGTCGTAGTGAACCTGGAGTCTGTTCTTTCTCCACCTGCGTTCAGCTTTCCGACATTCCCTTTTTTCACCTCTAACTGCTGGAGCATTTCTCCAAGGAGATTTTTTCTTCTCGGAAAGAACTTTCACTTTAACTGGAGCAATGCAGTCAATGATGTCTGAGACTTTAGAATGAAAGTTATCTACTAGCTCATCTACTGAGTTGCAGCCCAAGGTTGAAGTATCAGAGTAAGCTTGAATAAAAGTTTCCGCGGCATTGTCCTTAAAGGTGCGTTTTCTTACAATGTCCCTTTGGCTAAATGAGTCACTGGAAATTATCCTTTCAAAGGTAACAGAAAAGTGATCAGATAGGGCAACATCAGTTACATTGACCTGTGAAATTTTTAGACCTTTAGTGACGATCAAGTCTAAAATATGTCCCTGTTTGTGTGTGGGCTGTTTAACATGTTGAGTTAAACCAAAGTTTCTAAGTGTGTCACACAGTTCTTTTGCACTTCTGTCTTCAGGGTTGTCAACGTGAAAGTTGAAGTCTCCCACAATAATTAAACAGTCATAATGAACACATATCACAGACAGCAGGTGACTATAACCATTAAAAAAGTTTGATGTGGACTTAGGAGGCCTGTACACATTCAGAAACATAGTTCGTACCAGGCCCTTTACCTGGAGAGCCAAATGTTCAAAAGAGTCAAATTTTCCCAAAAACACCTTTTTGCACTTTAGTGAATCAATAAACAATGTTGCTACTCCTCCACCTTTCCTTTGCTGTCTGCTCTCACAAAGAAAATTGTAGTTTGGAGGTGTTGACTCCATCAGTATAGCTGCTTCACTAAATTCATGCAGCCATGTTTCTGTTAAAATCATTATATCAAGATTATTGTCAATAATGAAGTCATTAATTAAAAGGGATTTTCCTGACAGAGATCTAATATTTAATAAACCCAGTTTATAGGACTTAGTGGCTGATGATGTCTCTGTGACAGGTTGCATCTGACAGTTTATGACTTTTAAGGATTTGTTCCTGTTTATCCTTTTGTTTTTCTTATTTCTGCCACGTATTATCACAGATATTCCATAATCTCCGGCGAAAGGCCCAGGCTGATGCTGGGAACTGTCATGTCTGATAAACGTGTGGCCAGGGCCCAATCTGTATCACAGCGAAGTGATTTGGAGTTCCTCAGTACCAGAGTGTTCTGTGATACGTAGAGGAGGAGGATCTGAGGGTCTGAGGCCTTTGGAGAATCCTGGTTTATTCACAGCAGAATGGCTATGTGGAGAGGATGTCATCTGTAGGCCAATCTTAAATACTTTGTCTATGTTGTGAGAAAATTCCAGAAAAGGAACTTCTGGGCTTTGTGGAGAAGAAGGGGAGGCGGGTCTGGTCTGGACCGGTGTTCGTGACAATAGAGGTTCTTGGTCCTCTCTTTGTCCTGCTGAGATCTGGGATGAATTCTCCTGTAGCTCTGACAACGCCTCATTCTGTGTCATCTTTCTGGCCATCTTTATCTTGGCTTGTTCGGGCTGCACTGGGCTTATCATTTGTTTTGGCACTGGATGTACTTTGTTTTGGAACAAAGCTGATGACGCATGGTTCACAGAATAGAAGATGTTTGAAATCAGCCGTCTTGCACCTGACCTATTTAGAGAGAAACGATCTCTGTTGACCAGATGTCTTCTTTCCCAAAAGATGTTAAAGTTGTCTATGAAGGTTACATTTGTTTCTTTGCATGTTTTTTCCAGCCATTTGTTTAGCATCAGAATTCTGGAAAAAATCTCATCTCCACAATTAACGGGCGCAAGAGGGCCACTAAGAAACACCTTGACACCTCTTTGGGGGGCCCGGTCCGGGGGGCGTCTGGTCCGGGGGCGGGGCCGGGGGTCGGGCACAAGCAGTCGTATAGTCGATTTGGGGTGACCCCCCCTCTGGTCAGTGTTGGATGCGAGTGTTATGTGGGAATGTGTGTACATCGTCTTTTTTTTGTTAAATCTGTGTGTGGTGAGTGGGGCACAAGGGAGGGATGGTGTGAATTATTTTATTTTATTTTATTTTTTTTTCCCAGGTATGGGTGTGGTCCGCTCCCTCTCCCAATAATCTCAAGTCTCCGCTAGGTGCGGAGCCCATCCCCCCACGTCCTGCCCTCCTCCGCTTCGTTTGCAGGCGCCTTGGCCCTCTGGCGCATTGGTTGGCTTCGGGTTTGGGGCGGGTTCCCCCACTCCCAGCGGCCTCTTCGCGGGGCCTGGCCCCCCGGGGGGCGGCCGAGGCCCCCGTCGTGGGGGCGGGGCACCCCTGGGGCCTCTGGCCCCCAGGGCCCATGGCCGGGACCACTTCAGCGGGGCTAGCTGCCGGCGGAGCCCACGGGCTCGTCCCCGCGGCTCGTGAGGGCGTCGGCATTGCGGTGGCTGGGGGATTTCCTCGGGGTCGTCTCTGCTCCTTCCTCGGGGGGGGGGGGGTTGCAGATATCCTGTGTCGGCCCCTCCTGGGCGACCTGCTATGGGGACCCCTTTGGGAGCCCGGGGTTATGGGTCCCCTGACTCCTGCCTCTGTGCTCGGGGAAGGCGGGCCTTTGGTTCTCCACAACCACTATCAAGCTATTTCCTTCTGGATCATTTTCACCTAAACTAGTGCACTTTCACAAACTCCCACAGGTGCTGGGTCCCAGGTATTAAGTGTTCACTTATATACGGTACTCTTATAATTTATTTATTTATTTATGTTCTTTCACTTTCTTTTTTCAAGTATCACATTACACATGTCAGCTTACATAATAATATATATGATTTAGCAATGGCATCTAGGTGTTATTCGATTGTATCTGTTGCTTTATGTCTGTTGGTTGTGCTGTTCTTTTTGCATCTCTCTTTCCAGGTGACGGAGCAGACGGAGATGTGACGACCCAGGTACTGGGACTGACTCGACTCTCAATTTAGCACACCTGTTCAGACTCCACCCTGCCTACAATCACCTCCACTGGTTCCAACTGTCTCCACCTGCATATAAGCTCCTCACAAGTCAGTCTCCAGTGCCAGAACGTCTCGAGTCAACCCGGTGAGAACTTCCAGCAATTATTATCGAACTGCCTGCCTGTCTGTTGCCCGACCTGTCTTTGCCTTCGTTTCTGAGCCAGCCTTGCCCTCTTCTGGATTCTGTCTGCGCGCCTGAGCCCTGCTGTGTCAGCCTCTGGACCCCGGATTGCCCTCCTGTGTTTCTGACCCCGCTAGCCCGTGAGTACTGGAACCTGCCTGCCCCTTTAATCAGTCTGTGTTTTGTGGATACTGGACCTTGGAACTGGACCTGGACCCTTCTTTGGATTTCCCCTTGGATTTGTCGCTGGATGTATTGGCCTCCCCGTGATCGGACTCTGACTGCCCCTGGACTACGCCCCCGGATTTCCCTGTCGCTCGGCTTCCGCCTCGCTCTGGAGCAAGGACTCCTAAAGAAGTCAACTCCCTGTCAGGTTAGTGACCAAGCCTTTAGCTCATCCTCTCTACTGCCTCCGCTGGTCACTAACCCGTCTCTATCCCTCCAGAAGTTGCCGGCCCGTAAGCACGAGCAGCGCGTCCCGAAAGCCTGCGCTTCCCCGTTTTTTCAATAAAATCAGCTCAAGAGCCACTGACCTGTTTCGGGTTGTCTTTGGGTCCGCCCATAATCATCACAGCACGTTCTGGCCACATGGATCCTTCACCCGATGGTCAGTGGCGCGCGGGAGTAGAGAAGTCCATTTCCCAGTTAGAAGCCAGCGTCTCAGAGATTCTTACTCACCTCCGCGGCCAAGCCACTCCCCCGACTCCACTTCCGCAAACAGCTCCTCCGGCCCCTGCGTCACGTCCGGTGACCTCATCTCTGCCAGAGCCGTGTCTCACTCCGCCTGAGCTCTTCAGTGGCAATCCTGAACAGTGCCGGGCATTTCTCACACAGTGTGAGATACAATTCGAGCTACATCCATCCTCTTTCCCAACCGACCGTTCTAAGGTCGCGTATGTTATCTCTCTGTTGACGGGAAAGGCCAGACTTTGGGGGGCTTCCGAGTGGCAGAATGACTCTTCAATTTGCCACTCGTACTGTGTCTTCTCCAGAGAATTAACAAGAGTGTTCAGTCCCCTGCTGCCCTGCCGAGAATCCTCTAGGGGGCTCTTGTCTCTGAGACAGGGAGAGAGATCAGTGTCTGATTACATTATTGATTTCCATTTGCTAGCTGCTGAGAGCTTATGGAATGAGTATGCGCTCATGGATGTTTTTATCCATGGTTTAAATGATAGGATCAAGGATGAGTTAGCCACCCGGGAATATCCCAAATCCCTCAAACAACTTGAGGAACTTGCTACCCGGGTGGATCTCCGCCTCCTGGAGCGGCGAAGAGAGCGCCGCTCAACCTCCTCTCCCCGTCCTCGTTTTTCAGCGGTTCCCTCCGTGCTCCCTCCAGTTTCTCAGAGGTTGCCCGACCCGGAACCTATGCAGCTAGGAAAGGCTGGTCTGTCTAAGGAGGAGCACCAGCGCAGGCAGCAACAAGGTCTCTGCCTCTATTGTGGAGGAGCTGGTCATCGCGTTCGGTCAGGCAGAGGAGGAGAGTCGTGACCAACCATCGGAGTATATCCTTCCTGAATCCGTAAGGTGCGCTATCACCAGGCTTGGTCTGGAAAAGGAGGTCAGGGCTGCTCTGGAGACCACACACATCCCCGAAGCCTGCCCTAAAGACAGACTCTTTGTCCCTGACCCCCTCAGGCAGAAGGTTCTGGATTTCTGCCACGCTTCTCGCCTTTACTGCCACCCTGGTTTCAGTAAATCCCTCCTTCTGGTCCGTTCCCAGTTTTGGTGGCCCACCTTGGTCAAGGATGTCAAGGAATATGTTGCTGCCTGCTCCCTCTGCAACCAGGCGAAGGTTTCTAGGCGGCCTCCCTCTGGTCTGCTTCACCCGCTGCCTGTCCCCTCCCGGCCCTGGTCCTGCCTCTCTATGGACTTTGTCTCTGGTCTACCACTTTCCGAGGGCAACTCAGTAATCCTCAGTATCGTAGACCGGTTCTCAAAGATGGTCCACCTAGTACCTTTACCCAAGCTCCCCTCCACCAAGGAGATGGGGATAATCTTAGCACCAGCGCAGGCAGCAACAAGGTCTCTGCCTCTATTGTGGAGGAGCTGGTCATCGCGTTCGGTCTTGCCCATTAAAAGACCAAGCTCAGTAGGAGGGGGGAGGTCTCTACTGAGCTACACCAAGCTCGCTGTCTCCCCAGACCGGTTATTCCCTGCCACTCTAACCACTTCTACTGAATCCCACAGACTCTCCGTGTTCATCGACTCAGGGGCGGACACAGAGTTCATGGATGAAGGGCTGGCCAGAAGACTGAACATCCGACTCCACCATGGCTCTTCTACCTGTAGTGTTCTTGCCCTGGATGGTCATGAATTAAATATTTCTCGCCTTGTTTCTGAGCCAGTGGAGCTAATATTGGGAGGTAATCATAGAGAGAGGCTGACTTTTATGATTATAGACTCCCCACAGGTTCCAGTGATTTTGGGCGCCACTTGGCTCAGGAGACACAACCCCCAGAGTGATTGGCGACGGGTCGAGGTGATGTAATGGGCCCCTTCCTGCTCTGAATCGTGTCTGTTCTCCGCCCAGCATCCCCCTTCATCTGAGGGTAAGGCAGACGATTATTATCCTGATTTGTCCAAGGTTCTGTCTGAATACCATGACTTAAGGGAGGTTTTTAATAAATCCAAGGCCACGAGCCTCCCTCCTCATCGCCCGTATGACTGTGCGATCGACCTGCTGTCTGGAACCACCCCACCCAGAGGTCGTCTCTATTCATTGTCCCCTCCTGAGTCCCAAGCCATGCAGGACTACATTAATGAGTCCTTAAGAGCAGGCATAATTCGCCCCTCTTCCTCACCTGCAGGGGCAGGCTTCTTCTTTGTGGGAAAGAAAGATGGCTCGCTCCGCCCATGTATAGATTATAGGGGCCTAAACGACATTTCAGTAAAGAACCGTTACCCCATCCCCCTCATGAACACGGCGTTTGACCAGGTCCAGGAGGCCAAGATTTTCACCAAGCTGGATCTGAGAAATCCCTACCATCTGGTTTGAATAAGGGAGGGCGATGAGTGGAAGACCGCTTTTAACACCCCAACTGGTCATTATGAATACTTGGTAATGCCTTTTGGTCTCACCAACGCTCCGGCTGTCTTCCAAAACTTAGTCAACGAGGTCCTTAGAGACATGATAGAACGTTATGTGTTTGTCTACCTAGATGACATTCTCATCTACTCTAAGAACCTCACCCTCCATAAGCAACATGTCCGCTCCATCCTGCTCCGTCTGTTACAAAACCAACTCTATGTCAAGGCAGAGAAGTGTGAGTTTCACACAATCTCCACTTCCTTCCTTGGTTTCATTATAACCCCCGGTCAGGTGTCCATGGATCCGACCAAAGTCCGCGCAGTCACTGAATGGCCCGCTCCAAATGACAGAAAGCAGCTCCAGAGGTTTTTGGGGTTTGCCAATTTCTATAGACGGTTCATCCGTAACTACAGCCAGGTTGCAGCCCCGCTCCATGCTCTTACATCAAGCAAGGTTAAGTTTGCAAGGAATGAAGAGGCAGATAGCGCTTTTAAACTTCTCAAGGAGCTGTTTACATCTGCCCCGGTCCTGGTTTCCCCTGACCCGGAGAGACAATTCATTGTGGAGGTGGATGCTTCTAGCTCAGGGGTCGGGGCTGTTCTCAGCCAGAAGGCCTTGGATGGTTTCATTCACCCATGTGCTTTCTTCTCTAGAAAGTTATCCACTGCAGAGCGCAATTATGACGTGGGAAATCGGGAACTCTTGGCAGTGAAGTTGGCGCTAGAGGAATGGAGACACTGGCTGGAGGGCGCCAAACTCCCCTTCTTGGTTTGGACGGACCACAAGAACCTGGAGTACCTCAAGACCGCCAAGAGGCTAAACCCTAGACAAGCCAGGTGGGCTCTGTTCTTTGGTCGCTTTAACTTTTCCCTCTCCTACAGACCGGGATCTAAGAACATTAAGCCAGATGCCCTCTCCAGAGTGTTCGAGGCAGAGGAGGAGAGTCGTGACCAACCATCGGAGTATATCCTTCCTGAATCCGTAAGGTGCGCTATCACCAGGCTTGGTCTGGAAAAGGAGGTCAGGGCTGCTCTGGAGACCACACACATCCCCGAAGCCTGCCCTAAAGACAGACTCTTTGTCCCTGACCCCCTCAGGCAGAAGGTTCTGGATTTCTGCCACGCTTCTCGCCTTTACTGCCACCCTGGTTTCAGTAAATCCCTCCTTCTGGTCCGTTCCCAGTTTTGGTGGCCCACCTTGGTCAAGGATGTCAAGGAGTATGTTGCTGCCTGCTCCCTCTGCAACCAGGCGAAGGTTTCTAGGCGGCCTCCCTCTGGTCTGCTTCACCCGCTGCCTGTCCCCTCCCGGCCCTGGTCCTGCCTTTCTATGGACTTTGTCTCTGGTCTACCACTTTCCGAGGGCAACTCAGTAATCCTCAGTATCGTAGACCGGTTCTCAAAGATGGTCCACCTAGTACCTTTACCCAAGCTCCCCTCCACCAAGGAGATGGGGATAATCTTAGCAAAAGAGGTTTTCAGGCTACATGGCCTGCCCACTGACATAGTGTCAGACAGGGGCCCCCAGTTTGTGGCCCGCTACTGGCGGGAGTTTTGTGCCATGTTGGGCATTTCTGTTAGTCTGTCCTGTGGTTTCCATCCCCAAACAGATGGCCAGACGGAGAGGGTTAACCAAGAGGTCGAGACTAAGCTCCGTCTCTTTTGCCAATCCGACCCTTCCAAGTGGTCCCAGAACCTTCCCTGGGTTGAGCATGCCAACAATGCTACTCCTTCCAGCTCCACTGGTCTGTCCCCATTTTATGTGGTTTATGGTTACCAGCCACCGGTGTTCTCCATTGAGCAGGTGGAGTCCAGGGTTCCGTCTGCCCGTCTGTCAGCCCTCAGGTGTCAGCGGGCCTGGAGAAAAGCTAGGAGAGGAATTCTCACTTCCACCCAGAAACAGGCCCGGGCTGCCAATCGCCATCGAGTCCCAGCACCCAATTACTGGGTGGGAGATAGAGTGTGGCTCTCCACAAGGAACCTGCCGCTCAAGGTTGAGAACAAGAAACTGGCACCTCGGTTTATTGGGCCGTTCTCGATCTCCAATGTGGTGAACCCGGTGGCGGTTTGTCTCCACTTGCCCCCATCGATGAAGGTCCACCCCACATTCCATGTCTCTCAAGTTAAACCTGTCAAGACCTCGAACCTTGCTCCCGCCGCCACATCCCCACCACCTACCCGGTTTGTGGATGGCTCCCCAGCCTACACTGTTAGGTGCATCCTGAGGTCTCGAAAGAGGGGCAGGGGTACCCAGTACCTAATTGACTGGGAAGGCTATGGGCCAGAGGAGCGTCAGTGGGTCCCCTCCCGGTTCATCCTGGACAAATCCCTCATTTGTGATTTTCACAGAGCCCACCCAGGCCAACCTAGGGTGTCTGGAATCCGCCCTTGAGGGGGGGGGCTCTGTGACGACCCAGGTACTGGGACTGACTCGACTCTCAATTTAGCACACCTGTTCAGACTCCACCCTGCCTACAATCACCTCCACTGGTTCCACCTGTCTCCACCTGCATATAAGCTCCTCACAAGTCAGTCTCCAGTGCCAGAACGTCTCGAGCCAACCCGGTGAGAACTTCCAGCAATTATTATCGAACTGCCTGCCTGCCTGTCTGTTGCCCAACCTGTCTTTGCCTTCGTTTCTGAGCCAGCCTTGCCCTCTTCTGGATTCTGTCTGCCCGCCTGAGCCCTGCTGTGTCAGCCTCTGGACCCCGGATTGCCCTCCTGTGTTTCTGACCCCGCTAGCCCGTGAGTACTGGAACCTGCCTGCCCCTTTAATCAGTCTGTGTTTTGTGGATACTGGACCTTGGAACTGGACCTGGACCCTTCTTTGGATTTCCCCTTGGATTTGTCGCTGGATGTATTGGCCTCCCCGCCTCGCTCTGGAGCAAGGACTCCTAAAGAAGTCAACTCCCTGTCAGGTTAGTGACCAAGCCTTTAGCTCATCCTCTCTACTGCCTCCGCTGGTCACTAACCCGTCTCTATCCCTCTAGGAGTTGCCGGCCCGTAAGCACGAGCAGCGCGTCCCGAAAGCCTGCGCTTCCCCGTTTTTTCAATAAAATCGACTCAAGAGCCACTGATCTGTTTCGGGTTGTCTTTGGGTCCGCCCATAATCATCACAGGAGAAGGTTTTATCATTCTCTCCCTTTTATCTCTTCTTTCTTTCACCTCTACTCTTTTTTTTCCCTTTCTTTCTCTTTCACTTCTTGTTCTTCCTTTACTCTCCCATTGTAATGTCCATATAATTTGAAATTCTCCTTGCAGGAATCACAATAAAGCTATTTACAAGCATAAATCAAGTGTGCACTATGGCGAAAGCTGTTCGCTCCACTTGTAAAAGCAAAATCTGTCGAGCTCTATCTGGCATTGAGACATCAATTCCTATTGCCACATTGCTAGACAGGACACTGGGAGAAAAAAAAAAGAAACACCTTGACATTCAGGCCATCAACAAAGTTCAACAAACGAATGTAATCCTCTTTTAATACTTCTGATTTTCTTATCCGGGTGACGTCCTTCAGGGCTTCAGCTGGTATTATGAGTTTTTCCAAGGTCGGACATTCTTTCAAGACCCTTGGAATGTCTGTCTGAAGGATGTCTGTTAAATCAGACACCAAGCCACTGTTCATATTGTTATAAATCAACACCTCTGTGTTTTTCTTGTTACAGAAATGTTTAATCCCCCTTACATATCCATTACATAATATCAGGGTCCTTGGCCC